>NW_026652294.1:7483952-7634322 GCF_009828535.3 Hylobates moloch
CATCACCATCATCACCATCACCATCATCATCACCATCATCATCACCATCACCATCACCACCATCGTCACCATCATCACCATCACCATCGTCACCATCATCACCATCACCATCATCATCATCACCGTCACCACCATCACCATCATCATCACACCACCATCACCACTATAGCCATCATCATCACTGTCATCACCATCATCACCACCATCACCACCATCATCATCATCATCATCACCATCATCATCATCATCTCCATCATTTTTGAAAGTGACAGGATTTTTTAAAATTAGCCATGTTACCTGAGTCTCAGTTTCATCATCTGTAAAATGAGCATAGTCTATAAAATGAGGATAATACAGTGATGCTCTTGTGACCAGTGCAGAGTAATTGGCACATAGGAGGATGTCAGCAAGCAATTATCTATTTGTAATGCCCTTAGTGACTGGGGCCAGACCTCCCCCTTGGGTAGGGTCAAAGTCCTAGATAAAGTCCTTTTCCAAATTTCTAATTTTGCCATAAGCCAGACTGGTTCTTCAAGCTGTCTGCTTGAAGAATTGGGCCCTCACAATCTCTTTCTGATTGGTTGAAAAATCCCTGTTGGCGGCTGTGATTCTTATTTCAAAGAAGGAAACACATTTATAGGAAAATAAGAGATGAAAGAACATTTTTTTTAGTTTTATTTTTTAAGTTGACATATAGTAAGTGTACATATTTGTGGGGTACATAGTGGTGTTTCTAGACATATATAGTTATCAGATCAGGGTAGTGTATCCATCATCTTGAACAATTATCATTTCTTTGTGTTAGGAGCATTCAATATCCTCCTTTTAGCTATTTGAATCTGTATAATATATTACAGTTACCTACAGTCATCCTACAATGCTATAGAACACTAGAATGTATTTCTCCTATCTAGCTGTGATTTTGTGTCCTTTAACAACTCTCTCCCTATCTACCCGCTTACCTCCTCACAAACCCTTCCCAGCCTCTAGTATGCTCTATTCTACTTTCTACTTTTATGAAATCTTTTTTTTTAGCTTCCACATGTGAACAAGAACATGTGATATTTGTCTTTCTGTGCCTGGCTTGTTTCACTTAACGTCCTCCAGTTCCATCCGTGTTGCCATGAATGACAAGACTTCATGCTTTTTTATGTCTGAATAGTATTCCATTGTGTATATATACCACATTTTCTTTACCCATTTGTCTGTTTTGGACATGTAGGTTGATTCCCTCTCCTGGCTATGGTGAATAATGCTACAGTAAACATGGGGTACAGATGTCTTTTTGATGCACTGATTTCCTTGGGATAAATGCCTAGTAGTAGGATTGCTGGATCATACGGTAGTTCTATCTGTAGTTTTTTGAAGAAAGTTCACACTGCTCTCCATAGTCGCTGCACTAGTTTACATTCCCACCAACAGTGTCTAAGAGTTCCTTTTTTTTTTTTTGCATCCTTGTCAGCACTTTTGGTTTTTGTCACCCCATCCTACTGGAGTGAGATGATACTTCATTGTGGTTTTGATTTGCATTTCCCTGATGATTAGTGATGTCGAACATTTTTTCATGTGTTTGTTAGTGAAAATGTTTTAAGGATGGCACTATTATTTGTTTTAAGAAGTCATTTATTGGCCGGGAGTGGGGGCTCACGCCTGTAATCCCAGCACTTTAGGAGGCCAAGGTGGGCGGATCACGAGATCAGATGGAGACCATCCTGGCTAACACAGTGAGACCCCTTCTCTACTAAAAATACAAAAACAAAATTAGCTGGGCGTGGTGGTGGGCGCCTGTAGTCCCAGCTACGTGGGAGGCTGAGGCAGGAGAATGGTGTGAACCTGGGAGGCGGAGCTTGCAGTGAGCAGAGATTGCACCACTGCACTCCAGCCTGGGCGACAGAGCAAGACTCCATCTCAAACAACAACAACAACAACAACAAAGTCATTTATTTTTATATGGATTAAAAAAGTAGTGCTCAACCATGGTAGAAAATTTGGAAAATATAAAATCCCCTTACCTAGCTGTGATGGTTAATATTTAGCCATATTTCCCTTTTATTTTTACAGCAGTTTAGAATGGTTCACACAGTTGATATCACACAATGATATCATTTTCTAATCTGCTTTTCACTTAGCATTCAAATGTAAGCATTGTCCATGGTATGCAGGGTCTTCGTTGCTCATTTTAAATGGCCTTATAATAGTCCAGAGAGTGGCTCTCCATTGATTCTTTAATCCCTTCTGGTTCCTCTCCCCATCCCATTACATTCCAGCCACACTGGTTTGCTTGGCATTCCTTTTTTTTTTTTTTTTTTTTTTTTGAGAAGGAGTCTTTCTCTGTCCTCCAGGCTGGAGTGCAGTGGCATGATCTCGGCTCACCGCAACCTCCACCTCCTGGGTTCACGCCATTCTCCTGCCTCAGCCTCCTGAGTAGCTGGGACTACAGGTGCCTGCCAACACGCCCGGCTAATTTTTTGTATTTTTAGTAGAGATGGGGTTTCACCGTGTTAGCCAGGATGGTCTCGATCTCCTGACCTCATGATCCACCCGCCTCGGCCTCCCAAAGTGCTGGGATTACAGGCTTGAGCCACCGCGCCCGGCCTGCTTGGCATTCCTTTAACACACCATGCTCATTTCTGCTCCAGGACCTTTGCGCTGCCTCCTCCTTCAACCTCTGAAGCACTTCCCTGGTTCTTTATATAGTAGCTCCTTCTCATGCTTCATAGCTCACTTAATATATCACGTCTTCAGACAGAGCCCACTTTGACCACCATAGACACCAAACAACTCCTTCAGTCTCTTGATCTCAGCACCCTGCTTTAGTTTCTGTTTGGCAGAGGGCAGAGGGAACTTTATAATTTTATGGCTGAAAATGACCTTACCTATTTGTTTACTTGTCTATTGTCACACTCCCTGAATGGACTATACGCTCCATGAGGACAGGCACCTTGTCTGTCTTGCTCATTGATTTCGGTGACAGACACAGTGCCTGTCACATGGTGGGAGCTCAGTCAACATGTACAGAGTAAGCAGATGGCTGGTTAGATGGTTGGATGTTTGATATGTAGCAGGACGAGCTGCAGACAAAACTCCTCAGACACTGGATTAAAGAAGGAAGAGGTTTATTCTGCCGGGAGTGTTGACAGACTTGCGTCTTAAGAGCTGAGCTCCCCGAAAAAGAAATTCTTGGCTTTTTTTTTTTTTTTTTTTTTTTTTTTGAGACGGAGTCTCGCTCTGTCGCCCAGGCTGGAGTGCAGTGGCGCAATCTCGGCTCACTGCAAGCTCCGCCTCCCGGGTTCACGCCATTCTCCTGCCTCAGCCTCTCCGAGTAGCTGGGACTACAGGCGCCCACCACCATGCCTGGCTAATTTTTTTGTATTTTTAGTAGAGACGGGGTTTCACCGTGGTCTCGATCTTCTGACCTCATGATCCACCTGCCTCGGCTTCCCAAAGTGCTGGGATTACAAGTGTGAGCCACCGCGCCCGGCCATTTCTTGGCCTTTTTAAAGGTTTACAACTTTAAGGGGTTCACATTGAAAGGGTCATGGTAAATCGAGCAAGCTGGGAAACATGACTGGGGGCTACATGCATCAGCTAACAGAATAGAAAGTTTTGCAATGCTTTCTCATACAACGTCTGGAATTTACAGATAACACAAGTAGTTTAGGTCAGGGGTTGATGTTATTACTATTACTTTTTAAACTCCTAGGGCCGGGTGGTGGTGCCAAGGTTGTCTGGCTATTTATCTTACTTCTGTTTCTTTCTAACTTTTTGCTTTCTCTTTCCTCCTGTCTTGTGAACTAGGCAAGGTGGGGGGAGGAGGGCAGCAGGAGTAGTAGTGGTCTCCTTCCTTAATTGGATGAGGACTTGAAAGGATAGGTAGGCGGCTTGCAGGGGATAGTGCATGCCTGGATGGATAGGTAAATGGATACGTGGGTGGGTGAATCAATCATAATTTTACCAACCATTCCCCAATTTCACAGAGTGCTTCCCCATGATATTTTTAATCGCTTTGAAAAAGTAAGCAATGCAAATGGCGAGGAAGTCGGATAGCGAGTCTCTTGGGAAACCTGACTCCTCCAGGGCCATTGCCTAGGGGCCCAGGCCTGGGCAGTTGTCCAAGCTCCTGGCTGAGGGGGCTGGCCTGGAGATTGGGAGGGTGCTGAGATTCTCTGAGGTCCTCTCGGGCGTTCATTCACCCCATGCCCAGGGCCTCACTGCCATGCCTGTTTTGTCCCCTTTGCAGTGGGTCGGAAGCAGTTCATGAGGTTTGAATGGGCAAACTACGCAGCTGAGGCCCTGGGCTGCGAGTATGAGGAGCTGAACACGGCCACCTTCAAGCACCACCTTCGACAGATCATCCAGCAAATGACGTTTGGGCCAAGCCAAAGGGGCCTCGAGGATGAGGAAACCAGCTCAGGTACATGGCTGCTGCCTCTGTGGGTGAGCCGGGCCCCCTTCTGGGCCAGCTCCTGGGGATACACCAGCTTTAACTTTTTATCAAAGATTTGTTAAGGGCCTACGCTATGAAGGCCTGTGTTAGATGCAGGGGAAGCCATTGTGGGTGGAAAGGGACATTGTTTCTACCTGGTCAATGCTAATGCTCAAATAACTACCTCCGTTCAGTGGCCGTGAAGGCTGCTGAAACCTGGCAGGGAGCCCCGCACTGTGGGGAGGGGACGCCGTGGGCAGGGCCAATGGACCAATGCATTTCCATTGGATTTCATGTTTGTTGAGCACCTACTAGGTAGGGGAAAGACTAGTCTTTCTGTTTGAGGGATGGAAATAAAGCCCGAATGGCTGATGCGAGGTGGAGGGATGGGAGAAGATGAGGGTGGAGAGCAAGGTGTGGTCAGCTCACTAAAGGTTTATAAACGAGGGCTTTTATTCTCAGACCCTTGGGAAGCCGTGGAGTGGCTTAGGCAGGGGGATGGCACGATTTGGCTTTTAAAAAGCTCAGCCTGGATGAAGGTTGGGGAGTGAGTGGGAGAAGGGAGACCCACTGGGATCCTACAAAAATCACCAGGTGATAGGTGATGGTGGGAAGTGCTAGTGGAGACGGGGCGAGGTGGACAGATTCAGGGGCTAGTTTACAAGCTGAGGTGATAGCATGGGCCCTAAGAGAAAGACAGAGACCAGCAGTGGCTGCTAGGATTTTGGCCTCAGCAGCTGGAAGAATGAGGACGCTCTGAACTGCCGCGGGGGAAAAGCAGGAGGACTTTGTACTGTACCTGCAAGGATGTGATCTGCCGGGTCCCAAGTGTGCAGCCTCTGTGCATCTTTGGGAGCTCTCTAAGAGCAGCTGTCCTTGAGACAGCAGAGTTTGGGGTTAATGAGTAGAAGTGTTATGAGCTGTGATTTTGGGGCCCATCTCTTGGAGCTCCTTTGCACCTTTGGGGCTGCTTCCACCTTCCAGGGAGTTCGGCGTGAGGACTGATGTCACTTGGACACCATTGGCCCTCTGTGTCTCCTTTCAGGTCTGTGCTCTGGTGTGAACTGTGGTTTTCTTGAAGATTTACCTCTCCTCTTTGACATGCACACACATTCACAGAAGCATGCACACACATGCTTGCACACACCATGTGTGCATACACACATGCACACATCACACATATGCACAGCACAACTTGTGTATGCACACATGTGCACAGATACCACAGAATCACACACATGAACACACAGGCACCGACACTGGCATACATATACTACAAGCATGCACACTACACACACGCAGATATGCATGGCACGTGTGTGTGTAAACATGTGCACATATATATATATATAAAACACATACACATACCATACAACTACACACATATGCATAGACACAAGCACACGTGTGCACACATATGCACAGGCACAGACACCACACACATACTTAAGGATGGGTGCATCACACACAGGCACAGACAGATGCAGTCACCACTTTGAGTCTGAGTTAACCTCTCAGGCTGAGGTCTCAAGAGTAGACATTAAGCAGGCAGGGGACCTTCGGGCTTAGGAGAGATGCTGGGAGGCTGTGGGTTGCCTAGCAACAGCCCAGGTTGGGGGTGGATTCCGAGGAGGGGTGGGAAATGCTTTCGGGGCTGCAGTGGGCTGCCTGGAATGTACAAGCAGAATTACTCCTCCAGGCACTAGTGCGCACCGATTTGGAAACTGTTTTCAATTTTTAGATGGAACTAAAACTTAAGGGACGGAATTTGTGATCTGACCCCCTACAGTCCTCACTCTGCTTTGTTCAATGCACCCTAATCAAGGCTGGTGATTTTAATGGGATGCACATACGTGTGTGTGTGTGTGTGTGTGTGTGTTCGAGCAAGATCAAGTCCACAACTGTAATTATAGTTTTTGAGCCTTTATATTCCTCCTAACATTCTAGGTAGGCACTTTTCCAATCTCATTCAGTATTCTTCATACCTGACTTTAAGCATTCCTTTGTATGGGTAGACTACAAATTACCTAACCCATTTTCTATTGTTGGGCACTCAAATCATTTCAAAAAGTGATTTTTGCCAATTTAATCAACAATTGGAAGAATCTGTGTCCCCAGGAAGCTTTATTTGTCTGAATATTTCATTAGAATAAAAGCCTAGGAGTGAAATTATTAGGTCCCAGTATACGAACACTTTATGGCTTCTAATACAAAATTGTCAAATTTCTCTCCAGAAAAAGGGAATCATAAACATTTACTGAGTGTCTACTATGTGCCAGACACTGGCAATTTAAAGGTCAACAAACCCAGGGACAGCGCCTATCTTCAGGGCACGCCCAGCCTCATGAAGGAGACACGGGTTAATAAAATAACTATACTAGAAAGATTATGCTATGGGAAGTGCTATTAGAAGCAACATAGAGCTGGGAATTGGCCTAGTGGTGGTGGTGGTGGTAGTCAAGGAAGGCTTTCCTGAGGAGGTGACATTTGGGCTGAACCCTGAGTGATGAGCAGGAGATCACTCTGGGGTGAAGGTAGGGCAGGTTACATAGGACGCTGTAGGTCCTGATAGGACACTTAGACTTTGTCCTAAGAACCTGGGGAAATAATTTCAGCAGTGGGGGAATGTGGCAAGAAAAGAAGGATTTTCTAAATTGAGTGGTCCCTACTGCTCTGCAGTGAGGTCCTTGGCCCCAGGCAAGATCCCTAACCAAGAATGCTGAATGCTGATTCTGTCCTCTTTCCCAGGGCTCAAGATGACGGGAGTGGAGTGTGTGGAGGGGATGGCCTCAGGCTTGTACCAGGAGCTCTTTGTGGCTGTGGTCTCACTCATCAACAGGTAACGAGGCCTCTTCCTAGGCACACAGTTGGCCTCTTGCAGGTGCACAGATGAATTCACATACCAGGCAGTTGAGCAAAGTGGCAGTTTTTGAGCTGGCGAGAGGGTTTCTAAGGTGGACAGTGCTGGGTTTAACTTCCACCTTGGCCACTCACTGGCTGTGTGGTTGGTAAATCAGTTCACTTCTTTGGTCTCCCTTTCCTCATCTGTACAATAGCTCTCTTCCCCAAGGACTGTTGTGAGGATTAAAAGAAATAATGAATTTGAATAACTCTTCCTGGCCAAGCGTGGTGGCTTATGCCTGTAATCCCAGTACTTTGGGAGGCTGAAGTAGGAGGATCACCTGAGATCAGGAATTGAAGACCAGCCTGGCCAACATGGCGAAAACCTGTCTCTACTAAAAATTACAAAAATTAGCTGGGCGTGGTGGTGGGCGCCTGTAATCCCAGCTACTCGGGAGGCTGAGGCAGGGAGAATTGCTTGAACCTGGGAAGCAGAGGTTTCAGTGAGCCAAGATCGCACCACCACACTCCAGCCTGGGCGACAGAGCGAGACTGTCTCAAAACAAAACAAAACAAATTCTTCCTAAAAGTGATTGTAAAAATACCAATAATAAAACCTAAGTACTTTTGAGTGTCTACTGAGGGCCAGGGATTGCACTAATTGTGTAACCTGCTTTGCATCATTGAATACTCACACCGGCCCATTGTACAGAGGAGGAGGCTAAAAGTTGAAGAGGTAGAACCGAGATGCAAACACAATGCCGCATTCTCATCTCATACCTTCAGTTCCCCTGAATAGCCCAGCACATTACTCTCATCCATTTATTTTTCAAAATTGTCTTGCTGGGGATGGGAGCAACATGGTAGAAATTTGGAGTGGGCTGGGATGTGCCTCTGATGTGTGTCTGCGGGGCTGCAGGCACCAGGAGCCTCTGTTTTCCATCGTTATGCACAACGCACTGAGCCCATGCTTGGAAACCCTTTAAGCAGGTTTTTCAGCAGAGCTAATCCAGAGCCTAGGCAAAGGCTTGCCTTCCTCCTCTGTGAAAGCAGAAAGCATAATTAGGCTTCTGAAATCCTGTTAAAGGGATGAGGCTGGTGCGTAGCAACAGAGCAGCCGGGTTTCTCCAAGTTGTCGTGGACACAGAATCAGCTCCCTCTGACGCTGCTGAAGTAATTACCATCTGAGCCCACAGACATATTATCTAGAAACCAAGGGGATCATTCGTGCTTAGAGAGGGAGTACTGGGAGTGGGAAATGAACTGCTGGCGGAGGAAACTGCCTTCACCAGTGAAGGGCAGCTGCTTCGAGGTTTGGGTTCTCAGAGGCCACATCTGTGAAATGCTTTATTGATGATCAAAGTACCTACTACAGCGTTTATAAGCACCTAGTAGGTTTCTGTCTTGCCAAGAATGAACCGACTTCATCTTCTTGCATGTCTATGTGGTGGCTGCTCTTATTATCCCCATTTTATAGTTGGAAAACCTTGGCAAACAACAGAAGAACCAAGATTCAACTAAGGGCCCTCCAAAGCTCCTAGCTGATCATACTCATGATGATGAGAGCAGGTGGCATTTACTGAGCACTAACCACATAGCAAACTTTGCTTTCACAGCCACGGAAGCTTATCACACCCAACCCTCACAACAGCCCTCTGAGCTAGTCACCATCATTAACTGAGACGGTTGAGGCTCAGAGAGGTTGGGCAACTCTCCCAAGATGCACATCCCCTCTGTCACAGAGCAAGGATTGAAGCCCACGTGTGACTGGCTCCAAAGTCTCTTAAGTCCTGAATTTTGATGTGAATAATCCCTGTTCTGCCCACCCCTACAGATTCATCAGGAGAATTCAAGGAGGTGATAGCTTGAAAGATTTTTGTAAACTGACGTATTAAATAAAATAGTTTTTTGATTTTAATAGGCCTCTGAAGAAAGAAAAGGAGGGCCTAGGCTTCACATGGTAGCCAACTTCTGGGTGACCTTAAGCTAGTCATTTTTTTTTTTTTTTTTACTTTGGGCCAGTGGGAGGCAGTTTAATTCCTTTAGTCCTTATAGCTATCCCTGGGATAAGCCTACTCACCCCCATCCTTATTTAACAGTTGGGGAAACCCCTGCTCAGAGAGGTTAAGTAGCTTGCCTGAGGTCACACAGCATGTAAGGGGTGAGCTTGGTTTTGAAACCAGGTCTGCTGGAGGCTTGGATCAGTGTTCTCCTAGATTCCACGCCATCTCAGACATTCCACCTCTCTCTTCTGTCCCTAGATCCTTCTCCTCCCACCATCTCTCCATGGCCTCCATCATGGTGGTGGACTCTCCAGGCTTCCAGAACCCCCGGCACCAGGGCAAGGACCGGGCGGCCACCTTTGAGGAGCTGTGCCACAACTACGCCCATGAGCGCCTGCAGCTGCTGTTCTACCAGCGGACCTTTGTCTCCACGCTACAGCGACATCAAGAGGTAGGCCTGGGCTGGAGCAGGGCCTTCACCAGAGCTCTGTGGGCGGTGTGAGGTCAGATGGGAAGGGATGGGATTCTCATTCCCCGGTAGCCTGCAGCCTCACCCTGTTCGGTTCACCAGAGAACAAAGCCCTTTCCCCGGGCCTGGTTTCCCAGACCTCTGTTGCTCCCTCCACAGCCCAGCCTCCCCCTGCCGCCCTTCTGAACCCTGCAGCCCAGAAGCATCATGGAACTTGGGCTTCCCCAGTCCTTGCTTCCACGGCTGTCCTTTCTTTGGGATGACTGCTTCATCCTCTCCCACTTCACTTAAGCAGAAGGCTCCTCCAAGGGTCAGTCTGCATCTGCCCAAGAGGGGAATGCCGTTCGAGTCCTGTGGGTGGGTGGAAGCTGTGGGCTCCACACCCCTCTGCAGTGCAGCACGGTGAGTCTCACAAAGTTGAAGCTGCATGCACCACAAAACCCAGCAATTCCTCTTCTAGGAGGCACCTGAGAGAAACTGTGTGTGAACCAGGAAGCATGTACAGGCATGATCCTGCCAGCCTTTCTTTTCCCATAAAAAAAAAAAGAAAGATTAAGTTGAAATATAAGGCCAGGCACGGTGGCTCATGCATGTAATCCCAGCGCTTTGGGAGGCCGAGGCAGGCGGATCACCTGAGGTCAGGAGTTCAAGACAAGCCTGACCAACATGGCAAAACCCCATCTCTACTAAAAGTACAAAAATTAGCCAGACTCAGTGGCGCACACCTGTAATCCCAGCTACTTGAGAGGCTGAGGCAGGAGAATCACTTGAACCTGGGAGGCGGAGGTAGTGGTGAGCCGAGATTGTGCCACCGCACTCCAGCCTGGGTGACAAAGAGAGACTCCATCTCAAAAAAAATATATAATAAAAAAAAAAAATAATAATAAAATAAAATTTACAAAGAAAAGTACATAAACCAGAAGCACATAGCTCAGTGAATTTACCCAAATGAACATACATGTGTCTCTATCACCCGCGTGAAAATGAGAGCATTTTCAGTTCCCCATATGACTCCCACCTTCTTCCCTGAAGGTGTGACCACTTTTATTCCAACAAGTACCACTGGCAGAATATTAGAAATGGCCATATTTGTTCATAAGTTGAATAATATAGAATAATAGGTATTGAAGTTACAGTCATTTCTTTGGTTGGCAATAAAAATAAAGCACCAACATAAATGAATCTCAAACAGATGACGCTGATGAAACCTGAGGTCTGATCCTAACTCTGTCGCTTATTGGCTGTGTGGCCTTAGGAAAGACACTCACCCTCTCTGACCCTCAATTTTTTTACATGGAAAACAGAGGTAATAATACTTTTGTATCAGTTATGATTTGCCATAATAATGCTGCATAATAAACTACCCCCAAATGTAGTGGCTTAGAAAAAAATCTTTGGTTGTTGCTTGCAAGTGTCTGGATGGCCTGGGCAGCTCTCTTGGCCCAGGATAGTTCTTGGGCTTGTGTTCGGATTCAGGTGTAGGTTGGGGTAGATGGCTCTGATGATCTTGGTGGGGCTCGCTCATGTGTGGGATCAGCTGGCCGTGAGCGGATCTAGGCAGGCCTTGTCTGGGGTAACCTTGTCCCTGTTCCGCAAATGTCCCATCCTCCAGCAGGCTAGCCTGGGCTGTCCTCATAGTGCTGGGCAGTGTTCCAAGAGAGCAAGCAGAAGCGTGCAGGGGACCTTGAGGCCTAGACTTGAGGCTTGCACAGAATCACTTCCACTGTGGTCTGTGAGTCACAACAGGTCTGAGGCTGAGCATGGATTCAAGGGGTAGGAAAACAGGCTCCACTTAATGATGGAGGCACTGCAGTGTCACTCTGCAGACAGTATGGATATAGGGAAGTGCAGAGAACCGGGGTTGTTTTATGATCATTGTTACTAGACTCCCCAAAGGGGCCGTTTTGAACATTTAATGAACAAGAATAAAGAGTGTAACAGCTATTTTATTTTCCCATAATATTTCACTTATTTCTGATTATCAATGTAATACATTTTTCATTAAAACACTGGAAAGTTCATATAAGTACAAAGAAACTAAAGATACAGTTTCCTTTAGCCCTTCTATCCAGAGGCAACCACTGTTACTATTCTGTTTTTTTGTTTGTTTGTTGTTTTTTACCATTTTCCCTTTATTATGTTGTCTCTGGATTTTGGATCTTCCTGTATACATAAGTTTGTTGTCTGTCATTTTCCTCACAGTATTACATTATTCACATAACCTCCCTCCACTTACAAATCTTAGTAAACCTGCTTGCAGTGGTTAGATCTGATTGTATTCCCTCTCCTATCGACATCAGGGTAGTTTCTAAGTTCGAGGCTTTGTAAACAATACTGCGATGAACATCTTTGCCCACAGAATTTCCTAGACATTTCTGGTGACTTTTTAACATTTTTTGTTTTTTAGTTCTAGGTTTGCTCTTGTCGCCCAGGCTGGAGTGCAATGGAGCGATCTTGGCTCACTGCAACCTCTGCCTCCCGGGTTCAAGCGATTCTCTTGCCTCAGCCTCCCAAGTTGCTGGGATTACAGGCGCCCGCCACCACACCCGACTAATTTTTGTATTTTTAGTAGAGATGGGGTTTCACCATGTTGGCCAGGCTAGTCTCGAATTCCTGACCTCATGTGATCCACCTGCCTCGGTCTCCCAAAGTGCTTGGATTACAGGCATGAGCCACAGCACCCAGCTTCTGGTGACATTTTTGTGGCAACTATTATTCCCCATAGTTTACACTTGTTACTTCCAGCACTGAACACTCAGCCTAGCAGTCATTAGGTTCTCAGTAAATATTTTAAAAGTCTGGACTGAGTTATCAGTTTCTGATAAAGCTCTCAGCGTGATGGCCGACACCCTGCATGATAAGCAGAATGTCATTGGAACGTTCGTTGATTTACAGTCTTTCTTCCCACACAAAGGCTGAAAGGTGATGAATAAACAAACAACCCCATTAGCAACTGGAAAAATTAATTAGACATTTCTCCAAAGGTTTACAAATGCACACAAAAAGAAGCTCACCATCACAAATCGTAAGAGAAATGCAAATCCAAACCACATTGAGACACCACCTCCCACACACTATAATGGCTACTAAAAAAAAATCAGAAAATAACAAGTGTTGGGGTGATATGGAGAAATTTGAACCCTTGTGCAGTATTGGTGGGAATGTAAAATAGTGCAGCCGCTGTGGAAAACAGAATGGTGGACCTCAAAACCTAAAAAAATAGAATTCCCATGTGATTCAGCAATTCCATGTCTGGGTATATACTCAAAAGAATTGAAATCAGAGACTCAAACGGGTATTTGTGCACTAGATTGCAGCGTTATTCACAATAGCTGAAAGGCAGAAGCAACTTGTGTGGATTGCAATTGACAGGCGATGGACAAGCAAAATGAGATATGCACATTACAAGATACGCACTTACTAGGAAGTATTATTCAGCCTTCAAAAGGAAGCACATTCTGACAAAATGGTACAGGCTGGATGAACCCTGAGGACATTATGTTAAGTTATGTAAGTCAGACACAAAAGGACAAATACTGTATGATTTCACTTACATAAGCTACTTAGAAAAGTCAAGATCAGAGGCACAGAAAGTAGGATGCTGGGGGAGAAGGAAATAGGGAGTTAAGTCTCATGGGTACAGAGATTCCGTTTTGAAAGATGAAGAAAGTTCTGGAGATGGTTGGTGGTGATGGGTGCACAACATGAATGTACCTTATACCACTGAACTGTATACTTAAAATGACTAAAATGGTAAATTTTCTGCTATATATCTTGCCAAAATTTTAAAAACGATTTTTTTAAAGGGCCAAGAGGTGATGGAAGTCCTCTCTGCTTTTTCCTTCTTCAGAAGTTTTCGTCCCCCTTCAGCTCACTAAAAGCGCTAACTTTTAAATCCTGTTATTTTCCAGGAAGGTGTTCCTGTGCAGTTTGACCTCCCGGACCCCTCCCCGGGGACCACCGTGGCTGTTGTGGATCAGAATCCCTCTCAGGTAACACAGGGCCCAGCTAACCCAGGCTCTCAGATGCCAGTTGGCCATATTGAAATGCTCGTGGATTTGAGTCTTCAGTATACTAGTTGTCAATGCCGTCTGCACCTAGACTAACCCCGGCATCATTGGCAATGTGGATGCCTGGGACCCACCCCCGGATTCTGTGTAAATTGGTCTGGGAGTGTGGCCTGAACAGTGGAAAATTTTTTTTTTTTTTTTTTTGAGACAGAGTCTCGCTCTGTCACCCAGGCTGGAGTGCTGTGGCGCAATCTCGGCTCACTGCAAGCTCCGCCTCCCGGGTTCACGCCGTTCTCCTGCCTCAGCCTCTCCGAGTAGCTGGGACTACAGGCGCCCGCCACCACGCCCGGCTAATTTTTTTGTATTTTTAGTAGAGACGGGGTTTCACCGTGGTCTCGATCTCCTGATCTCGTGATTTGCCCGCCTCGGCCTCCCAAAGTGCTGGGATTACAAGCGTGAGCCACCGCGCCCGGCCATGAACAGTGGAAATTTAAGCGTCATCAGGTTGAGAACCGCTGCTCTCCTTTATGTCTGAGTCTATGTCTTAGAATAGACTCATGCCTGGGAGCCTGAGGCCTGAGCCAAAGCAAGTTCAGGGCTCACGGCCAGAGGCCACCAGCCACTCTGGCCTGGAAAGGTCAGATGTTTGAATGAAGGTGCTGTGCCTAGCAGAGACTGGGGAACTTGGGGACTGGAGAACAGGGGACCATGTTGGGTTCAGGGCCCTGAACTCATTCGGGGGCAGACAGGCATTAGTTTGAGGGAAGCTGAGTCTTTACTTCACTCTCTCCATCCCTAGAACTCACTTTGCTACCCCAGATCTGCGTCTCTGCTCAACTCAGAACTGCCTGTGACAATTTCACTTGACTTTTTTTGTCTCCTCTTCACATTTTAGTACAAAAGTACTTGGGCCATGGAACCTGCCATGCTTGGGTCCAATCTTGGTAACCTTGGGCGTGTTGCTTCACCTCTCTGAGCCTCAGTTTCCTCATTTCCAGAATGGGGATGCTACTTTCTCTGGGTTGCTGTGAATATCAATGAGATACTGCACATAAGGCACCTGGCATGATGCTTGGCACACGGGAGGTGCCCTGCTGGTGGCATCAATCCTGCCATCTGACACTGCAGGCTGCCCCTGCCCTTTTCTTCCTTCCTTGTCTCCTGCTGACCAGAGATGGCTTGCAAGCTTTCTCTTGGCACACAGTGGGCTGCACCCATCATTGCAAAGCCCTCTCCTGTGTAAGCCCGGCTGGCTGTTCTCAGTGTGTTCTTCTGGTTGGCATCTGTCTAGTTCATTTCCTTTCACACTGTGCTTCCTCACCTGTGCCTCTCCTGGGAAAGGGTGGGCCTGAAGGGCTGATTTAGCAGTGTTGGCTGGGAAGGGCGGGGTAGTCTCCAGGGCCTGTGGCTGCAAACAGCTACCTTCTTTTTTTTTTTTTTTTTGAGACAGAGTCTCACTCTGTCACCCAGGCTGGAGTGCAGTGGCACGATCTTGGCTCATTGCAACTTCTGCCTCCCAGATTCAAGCGATTCTCTTGCCTCAGCCTCCTGAGTAGCTGGGATTACAGGCATGCACCACCATGCCCACCCTTAACAACTATTTTCTGAGGACCTTCTGAACATGGGCTGGCTATCAGTTTCAGCCCCAATAAAGAAGGCCAAGGTGAAGGATGCCTGGGATCCAGTTCCAGCTCTGCATCTTTGACTCTCCATCCAGGAGACCCCGGATGTGCCCCTTCGCCTCTCTGGGCCTCTGAGGGGTGTGGATTCCTCAGTTAGGGTGACCAACTGTCCTGGTTCGCATAGGACTTTCCCAGCTTTAGCATTGAAAGTTTCATGTCCCAGGCACAGTAGGACAGTTGGTCACTGTGCATATTGCATTTCCTCTATAACTACTTGGTGGTCTTTTTTTGGTTGTACCAACTCCTTTTGGGCCCTCAGAGAGGCCCTTTAAACTCCTCAGGCCTCTCTCAGTTTCCCATATGCAAAATTACAGGGTTGACTAGATGGTCTCTGAAGCTTGTGGCTAGATTTAAAATTCTACGTCAGTGCTATTGACTCATGTTCACCTTCTTCTCTGAAATGTTGTTTGAGTGCTTGTTGTGCTTTTTTCCTCCCCAAGATTTTAGTTTAAAAAATACAAGGACTTCTTAGAGGAAATGATACAGACAGAATTAATCCTTTCTCGTTTGTGCGCAAATAGACCAGCTGCCTGTATCTATCTAGAAATGTGTAATTTCCAGATGGTTCCCCTTGTTAAATCCCCACCATGGCCCTCCAAGGAAGGTATTTTCAGTCTCCATTACACAGGAGGAAACAAGGCTCAGAGAAGTGTAGTAAGTTGCCCAAGGCCACACAGGAGGTGAGCACAGAGGCAGGATTCAGACAGCTTGCAAATGAGAGGTTGCTGTAGCTTCAACACTGAGAGTCTGGGGTGATTTGGAGCATGGTTTTGGGTAGGCACGTTCTGAGTCCTGACACTTGGGACTTGGATGCTCCCATTCCCCATCAGTGGGAAGAGAAGCCCAAGACAGGCTTCTGATGGGGATCAGGGCCCGTCAGTGAATCCTGGGTCTCCCTCCAGGTCCGCTTACCAGCTGGAGGAGGTGCCCAGGATGCCAGAGGCCTTTTCTGGGTCTTGGATGAGGAAGTCCGTGTAGAGGGCTCCAGTGACAGTGTGGTGCTCGAGCGTCTGTGTGCTGCCTTCGAGAAGAAAGGAGCTGGGACTGAAGGTAAGGAAGCAAGGGGCTGGGGATGAGGCCTGGGTGTTGGAATCTGTCCTTCTCGGCTGCAGGAAAAGCTCTGACAAGGCCTGCACAGAGGCCCCAATGTGCAGAGGTGAATGTGCATGAACCTGTGTATGCTTTCATTCATTCAAGTATTCAACGAACACATTGAGCAGCCACCATGTGCTGGGTACTGTTCCATGTGTTAGTTAACCAGCCTGGCGTGGGCCATTCCTCATGGGGAAGGGACAAGCTCACAGCCAAGCACATGCGTGCACAATGAGCCTGCAACTGCACTCTGATGGGGAGCATCAGGGTGTTTTTCATTTTTCTGGTAGCCAGCGGGAGATGTGTGCAGATGAATCTGACAGAGAGCCAGGAACATGATGCAGGACAAGTTTGGAGATGGCTTCTGGGTTCAGACTGCAGAGGCTGTTGCTGGTCATGCAAAGGTCTTAACCCTAGAGCAACGAGAAGCCATGAAGGATTCTAGGCAGTGGCAGGCATGATGAGCTTCATGTTCTGGAAAGTTCCCCGAGGTTGTAGTGTGAAGATACGGTAGGAAGGCAGGTGGCCAGGGTGAGAGAGGAGCTGGCCTGCCCCAGGAGGGCAGCTAATGGATGCTGGGCTTAATACCTCAATGATGGGACAATCTGTGCAGTAAATCACCATGGCACATATTTACCTATATGACAGGAGGTAGAAGCCTCTGGAGGTGTTTAGCAGGTAAAGTCCATAGTGCTCGGTGGGAGTTGGATTGGTGGAAGGGGGAGCAAGAGGGGAGATGAAGACGTGAAACCAGAACAAAGTGATCATGAGATTTGGTATCTATAGGCTCCAAGTTGAAATCCAATTATTTCTACTTTCCCCTGCGTGATGTGGGGCAAACCTCTTGTAGTCTTAGTTGATGGGCTTTTAAAATGGGGAAAGAAGTCACCCCTGGCCCCTTTTTCTCTAGAATTTCGCTATGATGATTGGGTAGTATTATGTGCATGCAGAGCTTTGTCACCAGGGTCAAGGTGTTGCAGGTTTATTGATGAGGATGAGGTTGCTGATGGTGATGGAGAACATGATTCCGGCGTTGGGGAGTGTTGCATGTACTCCACTCATGGATATCTTCTGGTAGGATTCTGTCCCACACTTGGAGATACATATTCTTATTCAAAAACTGAGTTCCAGAAATCTTTGTGCAAGGTCACCCAGAGGAGAAGGGTCAAAAAGCAGATTCAAAACATGGTTTCTCTGGATCCGAGACTCAGATCCCTACACCACTAGTCACTTAAGAAGGCAAATGTACTGGCCGGGCGCAGTGGCTCACACCTGTAATCACAGCACTTTGGGAGGCCGAGGTGGGTGGATCACTTGAGGTTGAGTTTGAGACCAGCATGGCCAACATGGTGAAACCTCATCTCTACTAAAAATACAAAAAATTAGCTGGGTGTGATGGTGCACGCCTGTAGTCCCAGCTACTCGGGAGGCTGAGGCAGGAGAATCTCTTGAATCCAGGAGGTGGAGGTTGCAATGAGCCAAGATCGCACCACGGCACTCCAGCCTGGACAACAAGAGTGAAATTCCGTCTCAAAAAAAAAAAAAAAATAATAATAAGGCAAATGCACTTAGTGG
Source organism: Hylobates moloch (assembly GCF_009828535.3). Classification (NCBI taxonomy): domain Eukaryota; kingdom Metazoa; phylum Chordata; class Mammalia; order Primates; family Hylobatidae; genus Hylobates; species Hylobates moloch. The sequence goes on from NW_026652294.1 coordinate 7,502,051, forward strand.
TCTTATCAGTCCCAACCCTCTTTGAGGCCAGAAAATATGGATGGAGCACCTAATATGTGGCAGCCACTGTCCTAGCCCAGGAGATGCATCTTCCAGCAGAGAAGAGACAATAAGGCAGGTGCGTCTGAAAGAAGACTAAGGACTGTGACTCTGGTTGAGGTCACTGAGAGAATGAGGCTTGGCAGAGAAGGTGTCCAAGGATGAGGTTCTGGGACATTCCTATGTCAAGGTGTCAGAGACAAGGCAAAAAACCAGCACAGGAGACCGAGGTGTGGCCAGGGAGGCAGGAGGGAAAGCCAGGAGAATGTGACTCCCTGGAAGCCACAGGAGGGATCGACCTTATCAAATGCGGCTGAAAGGTCAAGTGAGGTGTGGGCTGGGGAATGACCATTGGATTTGGCCTCGTTGAAGTCATTGGAGATGTAGACAGATGCATCTTGATGGAATGTTTCGGGTGATTGTGCAACTGGAACAGTTTATAAGAAATTGGGAGAAGAGCCACCATCCAGTGAGTGAGCGCTGGCAGAAGCTTCCACCCTTTGGTGACCAGCAGAGGCTTCTGTCTGAGACATTCATGGCGGATTCCTGTGCCCACATCAGGACAGGATTATCTAACCAGTGAAGCAGCAACAGCATCTGATGCCTCCTGCAGCTCTCTCTGGAGCAAGCTCACAGTGCAAATTCCTAAATTATTCCCAGAGAGCTCGGCTCTGCCAGTGACTGGTGCAGAGCTGACTTCTGTGCCCATCATGGAGGCACAGTGCCTGGTGTTCTGGGGGCCCATGAAAATGTTGTTTTTAATTTTTTTAAATTTTAAGGTCAGGGTTACATGTGCAGGATGTGGAGGTTTGTTATATAGGTAAATGTGTGCCATGGTGATTTACTGCACGGATTGTCCCATCACTCAGGTATTAAGCCCAGCATCCATTAGCTATTCTTCAAGATGCTCTCCCTCCTTATCCTACCATGTGCCCAGTGTGTGTTGTTCTCTCCCAGAAAACGTTTTAATTTCTGGAAAGAAAAATTACTTTTAGGCCAAGTGCAATTCTTTAATATATGCCTATAAAATTATACACACACACAAATATATATATATATATAGAGAGAGAGAGAGAGATGGAGTTTCACTCTTGTTGCCCAGGCTGGAGTGCAGTGGCGCGATCTCAGCTCACTGCAACCTCCGCCTCGTGGGTTCAAGCAATTCTCCTGCCTCAGCTTCCCGAGTAGCTGAGATTACAGGCACCTGCCACCATGCCTGGCTAATTTTTTGTATTTTTAGTAGAGACGGGGTGTCACCGTGTTGGCCGGGCTGGTCTGGAACTACTGACCTCAAGTGATCCACCCGCCTTGGCCTCCCAAAGTGCTGGGATTCCACACACACAGTCATGCACCACATAGCAGTGTTTCAGGCAACGGATTGTGTATACAAATGGTGATTCCATAAGATGGTAATACCATATTATTGCTGCACCTTTTCTATGTTTAGATATGTTTAGGTACACAAGCACTTACCATTGTGTTATGGTGGCTTACAGTATTCAGTGCGGTCACATGCTGTACAGGTTTGTAGTTAGGAGCCATGGGCTGTACCATACAGCCTGTGTGTGTGGTAGGCTGTACCATCTAGGTTGGGGTAAGCATTCCCTATGGTGTTCCCACAAGGACCGAATCACCTGATAATGCAGTTCTTAGAACATATCTCCATTGCATAACTGTATGTGTGTCTGTATGTGTGTGTATATGTGTATGCCTGTGTGTAAATATATGTGTATGTGTGTGAACATGTGTGTATATATGTGTATATGTGTGTCTGTATGTGTATGTGTGTATCCGTGTGTGCCTGTGTGTATGTCTAGTTGTTTGTATATGTGAGGGTATGTATGTAGTGCGTGTGCCTGTGTGTATATATGTATGTGTGTGTGCGCCTGTGTATATATGTATGGGTGTATACATGTGTGTGCATGTGTGTATATGTGTGTATATATGTATTAGTGTGTATACGTGTGTGCATGTGCGTCTACCTATGTATGAGTGTGTTTGTATATGCGTATGAGTATGTTTGTATATATGTGTGTGCACGTGTGTGTATATATGTATGAGTGTGTTTGTATATGTGTGTGCATGTGTGTATATGTGCGTATATATGTGTATGAGTGTGTTTGTATATATGTGTGTGTATATATATTTTCATGGAGGAAGGTGCCCATGAAAGCAAAAGTGCCTAGGGACCAGGAAGTTGTGCCACGGCCCTGGCCGTGCTCACCCTGCAGGACTCCTGGCATTTACTTAAACCTGGCAATGATGGATTCCCCTCCATGCAGGGTGTGAGATGCGTCTGCCTCTTTGCTAGCTGGGGAAGGAGAATGAATGAGTGGCAGAAACTGCTAGTTGTGGAGCCCTTGGTTGGAGCCAGGCCTGTGGGCTTCACTGCACCCCAGCTACAAGGAGCTGACTGAGTCCTCGCTGAGGTCCAGTGGCTTCCCAGGGCCCTGTAGGCGCTGAGCACAGGGCTAGCACTGAACCTGGGTGGCCTCGCTCCAAAGGCCAGGTGGACTTGTGACTCTCCAGGCTGTCAAAGGGACCACTGCCTCTGTGTATGATATGGGCTCAGGATTGGAGATTTTGGGGAGCGGGGGAGGCATCTCACTCAGATCCAAAAGAAGCCAGGAGAAAGAGCTGGGGAAGCCCAGGCTTTGGGTCCTAGAGCCCTGAGCTGGCTTCTGCTCACCACTCAACTGCACTGTTGGCGACTCCTCGAAAGTCCCCTCCCGGTTCCGTAGGATGGCAGTCCTGGTGAAACCCGGGGGCTGTGGTGAGGATGGAGGCGCTGCGTGCACGGAGCATCTCCACCTCCCCCTCCTTCAGCTCTCTGCTCAGAGGTCACCCTTTAGATACCTTCCCTGCCCTGTCTGAAGCTGTCCCCCTGGCAGCCTCGCTACCCCATCACAACTCCCTGTTTCTTCCTTCAGGGCCCTTGCCAGCTCTGTGAAGTTGTGGTTGTTTCTCTACTTGCTTGCCTGCTTGTTCATTCTCCCCATGACCCTGGGCGCCCCCGAGGGCAGTTGCTCCTATTCCTTGTCTCCCCAGGGCCCTGATCATAACAAGGCCATATCTGCACGTTCCCCTCCCCTCTCCTGTCCCCATCACACTGCTCTCTTTGCTGCTCTTCAAACATAGCATGCATATTCCCACCTCTGGGCCCTGGCGTCAGCAGCTCCTTCTGCCTGGAGGGCCCTTCTGCCACATTCCAGCCCAGTGCTGCTCATGGATTTTCCCTGACCTCCTTGTAAAAAGCAGTGACCCCTCCCTGCCTGCGATCCTGGCTCCCTCCCTGGTTTTTCTCTTCCCCACTGCACTGGTCACCAGGGCATGTCCCACACTTGCTCATCAGTCATTTCCCCTTGGGGAAGGCCAGCTGCATGGTGACAGGGGCCAGGCTGGTCACCTCTGTGGGGACGACACCTGGCACACCTGGCTGGATGAGGTGCACAGTGGATACTTTTTACAAAACTGATGAATATGTGAAAACTCAGTGATCCAGAATCAATGAAATGTATTATTAAAGGGAATGTTTTCTGGATCCTGCCTTGTAGGCAAAAGAGATGGAAAGTAGGGTTGGAAGCAGAAGGCATGTGGTAGGGTGAGGCTGGAGTGGGCAGAAGGGGATTTGGCTAGATTTGTGGCCCCTCCCCTTTATCCATGAGGTCTGTGGTGTCAGTCCCAGCTATCCCAAGCAGTGTGCTATAAAGCCCTCAGTACCCAAGGAAGAGACTCTGTCCACATCCTTTGCCTTAAACCCCCAGAGAAGACACATTAATTACGAGATTTTGGTTAAAAAGAAAAAATAGTTCTCTTCCTCTATTGCTTTCTGGTTGGCTCTGAGTTAATGAGAACATTCAATCATCCAGAACACTTGGGGCATTCCGGCTAACCCAGGGCTCGCTGTTTATGACCTCGTTTCCTTACCTCGGGTACATTTGCTGAGTGTTCCCACAAGGGCCAGCAGGAACTGGGATCGGCTCTCATGGAGCCCAGGCGCAGTGGACAGTCAGGTGACAGGCCCTCATCAACCTCCGAGTGTGGCCTGCAGAGGCTAAGGGGGCCCTGTCTGGGGGTTCAGGCTGCTGGGGGAGGTGACGGAGCCTGAAGCTGTGAGAGATATGCTGGATAAGGCTCCATCTTCCAGAAGTATCCATGGGGCTCCTGAAAGCCAAAGACTTCATGGGAAATGCTTTCATGGACAAAATTGTGGAATAAAAGTCAACTTCAGGATAAAGGAGTGAATGAGGGGAACAAGCAGGCCTGGAAGCTGGGTACTGTTTTCCAGGACATTGCCTGGGAAAATGTGGCATTTCCATGTGCTGGACATCACCCTGGACAGAGGCAGGCTTTTGGACCAGCAGACCTGTGGCCTCATCCTGCTGTGCCCCATTAGCCAAATTGCCTCATGTCTCTGAACTTCAGTGTCATCTTCTAGAAACTAGCCCAGAGATGCTCACATTACCAAACAGAGTGAAATCACTCATGCTAGCATGTCCAGCAGAGAGTGCTAGGAGCCAGGGCTTAGCAGACATCAACATCCTTTCTTCTTTCTTCCCTGTCCCCTACTTGGTCACGGTCCTTATTCAGAGCCCAGCCCTGTACTGGCTGCTGAGCCTAACAATGAGTCAAGCAGTTCCTGCTCTCCAGTTGCTTCCAGTACAGTGGAAGGAGGCAGCCAGGTAAACAGATGCCTGCAGCACTGCAAATGCAGCGTGGACATTTGCGCCAAAGCCTGGTGTGTGCTTTGTCACCTTACTCCCCGTGGGTGCTTCACTCTCCCACTGGCAGGGGACTTTCTTGAGGGCAGGGACTGCACAGCTCTGAAAGCCTCACAGGACACTCATGAAACAGGGAAACTTTGCTGGAAGGGTTCTGTGCTGGTAACTTCTGTTATCCTGGACAGGGGCAATCTGGGAAGTGAGCACACAGTACCTCTAAGCAGCCACAGGTGGCAGCTGCCATGCCCTTTACTCCTACACAGGCTCACGAAAGCTGCAGACTCTCACACTGCTTTATTTTGCAGGGAGTTCCAGGAAATGCAGGTCCTTTGTTTCCTAGCTTACTGAAGTTTAGAGGCAGCAAATTAGGATTTGAGGGGAAGACTCAGGACCCTAGTGCATGCGAGTACGTTGGCAATAGCAGGATGGGAAAGCAAAGTTAAGATTGTTCGAATAGATCCAAGAGTCATGATAATCTGACCACTCTTAATAGGAATCCATCTTGGGGCCGGGTGCGGTGGCTCATGCCTGTAATCCCAGCATTTTGGGAGGCTGAAGCAGGCAGATCACTTGAGGTCAGGAGTTGGAGACCAGCCTGGCCAACATGATAAAACCCCATCTCTACTAAAAATACAAAATTAGCTGGGCATGTTGGCTTACGCCTGTAATCCCAGCTACTCGGGAGGCTGAGGCAGGAGAATCGCTTGAACCCGGGAGGTGGTGGTTGCAGTGAGCTGAGATCGCTCCATTGCACTCCAGCCTGGGCAACAAGAGCGAAACTCTGTCTCAAAAAAAAAAAAAAAAAAATTCTTCTGGGGCCATTTAGTGTGGAGACAGCTATCCCAAACCTGTGACTGCAACCTGTGAGCGTCACAATAGTGAGAGTGATAGAATAAATGAACAACAATCCATTAATTAATTAATCCATGCATTCATTCTGCAAGCACTTCTGGACTCTCCATGTGCCAAGCATGATGCTGGGCACTGGGGATGTGAACATAAACAACACTTTGTGATTCGGGAACATCAGCAAAGGTTTAAGTGCAGTCAAGGGCAGTGACAACCATTACTGCTGACGGAGTGACCATTATGTGCTGGACACCATACTAAAATATTTTACATACATTACCTCCTTTAAACCATAAGCCACTCTGGGAGGTATGCGTTATTTACTCCACATTTTACACAGGAGGAAACTGATGCTCAGAGACTGACGGGGCTCGGCACCTTTCACACAGTAATAAATAGTAAAGAACCTAGGATTTCTCTAGCCCCCAAGATCAGGCCCATTTGTTTCTCCCACCCTGTCTCTTGGAACCAATGTGCCCGTATCTCCCAAAAGTACTCCCTGTATTTATGTGGTTGATGGTATTCAAAGTGATTTTACGTGGCATACAACTAAATATTTTTAAAATATTTCATCATAATTTCCATGCCTATCAGAAAATAAACGTATCTTGCACATCAAATCTGCGATATGATGCTTCTTTTAAAATGAATGTACTGTACTTGTGAAAATGTAAGTCGATTTAAAGAAAACATTAAGTAAATCACAGCCCAGGTGATATGTGGTTATATATATAGAAAAACTTGAGGAGATTGAGTGTACGGATGATGTTTGGGAAAAACAGGTATCCTAGATTTAAGAAAGCAAGAAAGAATAAAATCCACTTTGGAAATAGTGTACACAAATTCACTACAGCAGGAGAAACATGGGTGCCTTTGACCATGAGCGTTAGCTATCTGGAAACACATTAAGATGGATACTGTGCATTTGAGGGATGCCAACTGATTGCGGAGTGTCCCCACCAGGCTCCAGCACTCATGCCACTATGTCTGTTTCCAGGGTCCTCTGCCCTGCGGACCTGTGAGCAGCCCCTCCAGTGTGAGATTTTCCACCAGTTGGGATGGGACCCTGTGCGGTACGACCTCACGGGCTGGCTCCACAGAGCCAAGCCCAACCTCTCAGCCCTGGATGCACCCCAGGTCCTGCAACAGTCGAAAAGGTGAGTTGGGTCAGGGCTGGGGACGGGGATGGCGCATTGGAGGCGCTGTGTTTTCCTTCCCACCGAAACTACGCAGTTACGCCAACACAGTGTGGGAGGGCCAGCCCAGAAATCCCATCCCTCCATAATGGAGCAAAGAACCATAACTTGAATTGGAGCAGTGCAATGTCTCCCTGGGGCCAGAGCGAATCCAGCCGAGGAGAAAAGCTGGCCTTTTCGGGAGGTGGAACAAAAGCTAAAAAGCTGTGACTTCTTATTTTGGCACTTTGCCTTTCATTAAGTATCTGAGAGATGATGTGACTGGAACAACTTTTATGGACATTCAAGAACTAGGGGGTCGTAAAACTGAAATGATACGTTTTGTAGCATTAAAAAAAGCTCACTGCGTTCCCTGGCTGCTCAGCCCAGAGTGCTGGCATGAGGCCGGCAGCATTCTCTGCTTTTAGTTCAGAGGGTTATTGGAAAATGCTGTGTGTGTGTGTGTGCGCGTGTGTGCATGTGCGTGTGCACACGCACCCTCCCAGGTTCAATGCTGGAATTCTTCAGGGGTAGAGCTTAGAGACAAGAAGAGAAACTGAGACCACCAGGGAGGGGCTGGTGTCTCAGATGGGCACCAGGATGAGAAAGAACCACTTATTCACTACTCCCTATGTGCCTTGGATCAGCATAAATGCTTTATGAGTATCTTCTTAATCCTTATCACAACACAAGATCCTTAGTCCCATTTTACACATGAGGCAAATCGAGGCCCCGAGCAGTGAAGTGGCTTGTCTTTGCTCACACAGCAAAACAGTGGCACAGCCAGGACCCAACTTGAGTCTAAGAGATGCTTGGAGAATTCCCAGGATATGATGTCAGAGCTGATTGGAAACCCACATCCAGGAGTGGAGCTCGTGCACATCCAGCTCCTGGAGAGAGATTCAGGCCAGGGATGGGGCAACAGGACTTGCGAGCACACAGAGGACTGAATGATGACTCAGGTGGCAGGGGTTGAGTCTCAGCCCTGCCCTTTGTCACCTGAGTGACCGCAGGCAGTCGCTCTCCCTCCTCTCGGTTGTTTCTACTTCCTGCACCATAAATAAGAGTTGGATGAGGCTACAAGACTCAGCGGCTATAGCTCAGCTTCGGAGACAGGAAAATGTTCAGATTCTGTTTTTCCATCTTTTAAGCTACATGACCTGGACCTCGGTTTCATAATCTGAGAAAGGGGAATGAGGTTCGAAAGCTCCCAGGTCTGATCTAAGAAGGCTTTGGTGACGTAAAGTAGCAGATGACCTATTAAAGAGCCTGGTTCATAGTTGGCTCATGGAAGAGGGTAGGCCAGCTCTGCTTTATTGGAACAGACACTTAAAAAGCTGGCACCCTTGGTGGGGCGTGGTGACTCACTCCTGTAATCCTGGCACTTTAGGAGGCCAAGGTGGGCAGATCACGAGGTCAAGAGATTGAGGTCATCCTGGCCAACATGGTGAAACCCTGTCTTTACTAAAAACACAAAAATTAGCCGGGCCTGGTGGTGTGTGCCTATAGTCCCAGCTACTCGGGAGGCTGAAGCAGGAGAATCGCTTGAACCTGGGAGGCGGAGGTTGCAGTGAGCCGAGATTGCACCACTGCACTCCAGCCTGGCAACAGAGCAAGACTCCGTCTCAAAAAAACCAACAACAACAACAGCAACAACAACAAAAACGAAAAGCTAGCATCCTGGCCACTAACCTCAGAATCTGTCCGTGACAGGGATGTTGAGAGAAGGTACTATCTGCTCAGGTATCAGGCTGTGTATTTATTTGACATTATCTTGCAGCTCCAGAAACTGTGTGCCCAGCCTGAGTCATTCCTTCTTGCATGAAACACATGCTGTGTGCCTACTGTGTGCTAGGCCTGGTCTAGGAATAGCAGAGAGGACTTTGCCCTCTAAGAGAGTACAGGCGTCGTAGCATTGCTGTAGGTATGTAAGTGACAAGAATATCCATAGGACAGATGCTGTAAGCCTAGGGAGGGAGGGAGCATTTGAAGGTAGAAGACAGGCATCGGGAAGGAGCTGGCATTTGCCATGAAGCAAAGCCTCACCTGGCAGGAGGGGCTGTGAATGAAGGGGAGCAGCTAGGACACATGACTATAGAGGAGGCTTTAGGAAGCAGAGGAGCAGGAAGCAAGAAGGCTTGTTCCCTTTGCCACCACCCAGTCCAAGGCTTTCCCAAGAACCTCCTAAAGCTCCTCTCTCTTTTCCCTCCTCCCCACCAGAGAGGAGCTGCGGAGTCTATTCCAGGCCCGGGCCAAGCTGCCTCCTGTGTGCCGGGCTGTGGCAGGCCTGGAGGGCACCTCCCAGCAGGCCCTGCAGAGGAGCCGCATGGTGAGGAGGACCTTTGCCAGCAGCCTTGCCGCGGTGAGGAGGAAAGCCCCGTGCTCCCAGATCAAGCTGCAGATGGTGAGTGGGCACCCTGTCTCATGGTGTCCTGGCCTTCACTGCCTCCATCTTCATCTCCTGTGGGCTGAGTCATGTGCCTACATCATCTGTAACCTCCCCAGCAAGGCCAGAGGGGCGAGCGTCACCCCACGCTCCACAGAGGAGGAAATGGGGGCTCCCAGCAGCATTGAAACTTGGCCCTGGTCACGCCCCCAGGAAGTGACTGATCCAAGTCTGAGGCCTAAGCCTGTGCTGTTTGGTGTTGAGTTGAGAGGCCTGGGGAGTTCCCACAAGCTATGAATGCCCTCTTGACTCCAGTGACACATATGAGAGCCAGACTAGCCCTGTCTGCCTTGCTTACCACTAGGTTCCCCTGGGGCAAGGCGGCAGGACCCAGCTGGATGTAAATGTGCTACCTAGACCTGGAATGTGAATCTGAATAAATGAGGACATGAGATTGGTCAGTGGCCAGGCTGAGCAGAAATGAGAATGGGCTGAGACAAGGGAAGGACACCTTTAAATAAACCTTATAGTGGCCGGGCGCAGTGGCTCACACCTGTAATCCCAGCACTTTGGGAGGCCAAGGCGGGCAGATCACGAGGTCACAAGTTCGAGACCACCCTGGCCAACGTGGTAAAACCCCGTCTCTACTAAAAGTACAAAAAATTAGCTGGGCGTGGTGGCGCATGTCTGTAGTCCCCCTACTCGGAAGGCTGAGGCAGGAGAATCGCTTGAACGTGGGAGGAGGAGGTTGCAGTGAGCTGAGATCGCACCACTGCACTCCAGCCTGGCAACAGAGTGAGACTCTATCTCAAAAAAAAAAAAATAAAAAATAAATAATAATAATAAAAAAATGAACCTCCTAGTGCATTATAGTGGAAATGCCCTTAGTCCGAGTTCTAGTCCTAGCTCTTCTGCCACTGGTCTGTGTGACCTGAGGCCACTCACTTGCTCTCTTCATGCCACAGTTTCTTCATCTGTTTCAACAAGAACCATTATTTCTCATGAGTACAAATCAGGCTGTAGGTGGGAGCTCCTTGGTGTGGGACATAGGGGCCCCAAAGATGCCCAGGTTGGGCTTAATGAATATTTGGGGAGGGTCCAGTCCCCTTTCTGTGTCTCTCTGAGACAACTGGCCCTGACCTCCCTCTATTTGGTCCTAGGATGCACTGACCAGCATGATCAAAAGGTCCCGGCTGCACTTTATCCACTGCCTGGTACCGAACCCTGTGGTGGAAAGCAGGAGTGGGCAGGAATCTCCAACACCACCGCAGCCTGGTAGAGACAACCCTGGGGCAGGTGGACCTCTGGCCCTGGATATCCCAGCACTGAGGGTCCAGCTTGCTGGGTTCCACATTCTGGAGGCTCTGCGTCTGCATAGGACAGGTAAGAGACAGCCAGGACAGAGCACCTTGTCTCTGACTCCTGGGACATGTCCACCCACCAGTGGCAGCCAAGGGACGGGAGCCCTTGCCATATGCTAGGAGCTTCACACCCAGCATCCTGGTTACTCTTCCCAGCAGTCTTCTGAGATGAGGCCACTGATGCTCAGAGAGGTGGAAGTACTTGCTCGTGGTCACATTGCCTGGACGTGGCAGAGCCTAGATCAGGACCCAGGTCTCTTTGAGCCTGAAGCCCACTGTTTTTTTTTTCTTTATTTCTTCTAAAAAAAAAAAAAACAGGATACATGTACAGCACATGCAGGTTTGTTACATAGGTATATGTGTGCTATGGTGGTTAGCTGCACCTGTTGAAAAAGCCCATATTATTTCTAGAATTGCCTGTACACTCCGAGAAAACTAGGGCTGTGTTTTCCTTTTAGCCATGAATTTCTAAGGAGCATTGTCTTGCAATAGAGGGTGGAATTTCTGTGATGAGTGATATTTTGGTGTTCACGATGCTCAGTTTGGTTTGGGAGGTTGCTGTGATCCCAGGAGACGATGATATGATTTGATGAGGGCTCATATCACCCCCGGATACAGGAGGCCCTGAGGCCTAGAGGAGGGAGCTTCCTACTCTCACTGGGAGTTTGGGGAAAGCTCACAGCGATGTAATACCATAGTCAGGCCTTGAAGCATAAGAAACTGCTCACCTCTGGCAAGGGGAGGGAACATTAGGCAGAAGGATCAGCAAGTATGAAGGATGGAGGCATAAAACGGGCAGGTTTTCAGAGAAGTGGATTCAGAATGGGAGAAGAGGCTGAGGCATCCACCAGCCCAGGCTGCGAATAGAGGCCTCTGTTGGGTTATCTCCACGTCCATCTGGGGAGATGATGGGCTGGCAGGGGGATGGGGGGGTTCTAGTCAAGGGATTGAAGTTTTTGGGTCTGTATTTTAGTAAGAAAATGTGCACCTGATGTCCCCACATTAGCCAATCTTAAGAGTTGAGTTTGATCTCAGTCCTTGCTATTCTTTTCTGCCTCTCAGTCCCCAAAGGCCACCACACTGACTCCCCTCTCTGACAGTTAGAAATGGCTCAGACCTGGCCATGCTCTCTGCAGAGGACAGGGTGGCTGGGACAGGCAGAAGTCTCAAGTGGGCACCTCATTTGGTTAAAGTCTCCGTGGTCACTAGTGCCCTAGTGTATGGTCGCTTTCCCCATCTCCCCCTACTGGGTTAATAATGGACCCCTGGGCACAGAGTATTTGACTGGGAGCAGCTAGAAGCAAAGATGAGACCCTCACTCCGCTGACCATATCAATGATTTTCCCTCCCGTCCGCACAGCCGCAGAGGAGGGAGACAGATAATGTCACAAGAGAAGAAGGGGATGGTCACAGCCACAGTGGCTGGTCCCCCACACTTAATCGATTTGATTTGGCTGCTTGGCAGGAAGTGCTGGGCCTTTGCAGGCACTCTGGGCCTGGGTCAGACTGTTAGAATACCTGTGTGCATGCAGGGTCAGGGCGTCCTGTTCCTGTGTCCACGTGACCTCACGACACCATCTGCCCTCTCTGTTCTCAGCACAGCCTAATTCAGCCATGATGAGCTTTCCAACTAAGTGAAGGGTTGATATCTCACGGTAGAAATGTCCAATTTCTGTCTCCTAGACCTGGTTCATTTCCTCTTTTTATTTCTATTGTAAGTCATGTTTGTCTCTTTCACACTCACATGAGATATATTTGTATGCATACACAGATACATCAAATATTTATTATTTGGAATCTGTGTATATATAATATATATATGCATATATACACATGCATGTGTGATACATACTCATGCATGCTATTGAGTACCTACTACATACTAGACACCATGTTGTCACATATACTAAATGAGATCATGTTCACTGTGCTAAAGGTATGTAGTGAATATTCATTAAACATTACCTATTGTGCAGCCTGGTAGGCACAGCTCCAGCTCTGGAGGGAGATGGTTTGGCCTTGATTCTGGCCGCCACCTCTCACCGGCCGTGTGACCCCAGGAAATTCCCTAGAGCTTATCTCCCTGTCCTCTCCTGTAATAGCTCATATCGCTGAAGGCTGCTATAGGGCTGGGTGCCTTAATAAGACAATAAAGCTTAGAGAAGTGGCAGGTTGTGGAAAAACACATAATACTCATTAGCCGCTTTTACTATAATTGTCATCCCATTTAATCCTCATAGTGACCATATGAAGATAGATCTTGTTATTCTCATCTGACAAGTGAAGAAATTGAATCTTTTCCAAAAGGTGAATCATTTGTCCCAGTCATGGGGCTCATAAGCACAGAGACGGGACATGAACGCAGATAGGTCTGCCCTAAAGGAGGCTGGTAACCTCCCAGGTTCCCCATCTCTGTGCTGTCTGCATCCTTCAAAGCTGGTCTGAGACCCTCCTCTTCCCCAGGAAGCCTTCCAGGATTAGACACACACACAATTGCTGTTCTTCCTAGTTGGTGCATCTGGCTTATTGTGAAGTCTCAAAAGTGGAGTGAGATTTTACCATACCTTTTCTGATCCAGTCACTTGAGGGGTCTTTCTGAAGCAATTGAGGCTCTTCTTGTACCCAGGGAAGAGTCTAAACCTCGAGACCTGGAATTTGCATTCAATTTCCTTTGGGACCTGGTCTCTGCTCGTCTTTGGCTACTCTCCGCTCTCTGGGTTTGAGTCCCAGCTGAGACAGTTACTGTTTTGTGTTGTGTAACTAGGTGAATTCGTGTCTCTGGGTCTCAATTTCCCCTTTTGTAAAATGAGGGTAATAATATAGGCCCATGAGTGTCTATAACATGAGGAAGTTGTTACCCTAGAGATTTGCACACATAAGCTCTCAGTAAGTGCTGGCTGTTACTGTGGACTATAAAATAATTTTTTTCTTTTTTGGGATAGTGTCTCGCTCTATCACCCAGGCTGGAGTGCAGTGGCACGATCATGGCTTGCTGCAACCTCTGCCCCCTGGGCTCAAGTAATTCTCCCACCTCCAGAGTAGCTGCAACTACAGGCACGCACCACCATGACTGGCAAATTTTTGTATTTTTTGTAGACACCGTGCCCAGCCTTGGAATGTATCTTATACTTCCCTGTTCTAGTTCTTGTCTGTACAGCCCTCTCTGCCTAGAGGGGGCTCTTCCATACCAAGTTCTTTTGGAAAACCCTATGGCTTCTTCAAAAACTGAATCTAATGCCATTTTCTCCCAACAGCTTTTCAGGTGCCCCTTCTCTTCCCATTTCCCCACATAGAATGATGCAGTTGTGTCCACCCTGCATGGTAGACTTACAAATGCCCTTAGATACTGCCCAATGCAGCATGCTTTACCTACAGTGTATGGGGTGGTAATACGTGTTATACAAAACACTTTCCTTTGTCAAACAGGTTTGGGAAACTCTGGGCTAACGTTGGGAAACTCATGGCTTATCAGGCATCTCCCCTGCATCAGTTCTCAGAGCCTTTGACTTGGATGCTGACATGGCTCGTGGACCTTGCAAGAGGCAGATGAGTGTGCAGCTTTTTCAAACTTTCCGTGGAGCATTTTATAGGGTTTGTGTTCTCAGGAACACCTCTGGGAAGTGCCAATCAAATCTAGTCTGTTAAATTAACAAATGGAGAAACTGAGGTCCCAAGAGATGAGTCCATGCAGCAAGTTAGTAGCCAGGCTGGGAAGCAGGACCCTGAACTCCTGTCGAGGGGTTTAGGGAACTGGGCTGGGTCTTCTCATCTGGACTCTGTGCTCTTCTCCTGCCTGCTCCTGCCTCCCTAGGCTATGCTGACCACATGGGGCTCACTCACTTCCGCCGGCAATTCCAGGTGCTGGACCCTCCACTCCTGAAGAAGCTCATGTCGACCTCCGAGGGAATAGATGAAAGGAAGGTAGGTGGAGCACATGCGAGAGGGGTGAAGGCCCCAGATACGGATATGTTGGTTATTGGATATGTTCCAAGGCTGGGCATGGTGAGTGGCTCATGCCTCTGTAATCTCAGTGCTTTGGGATACCCAGGTGGGTGGATCGCTTGAGTCCAGGAGTTCAAGACCAGCCTGGGCAACGTGACTTTGACTGAGGTCCAGTGGGCTTGTGTTCCATAAGGGATTGCCCCAGGGGGCATCTGGACCAGCTGGAATCTGAAAGCAGGACCTTGGGTGCAGTGCTGAGGGCAGCATGAGGTTTCACTCAAATTCTTGCTCTAGACCAAACCCCCACAACAATGTCATTTGGGACCTGACTCAGCCCAGAATGCCCCTTCTGACCCCTATATAAGGAACTTTAGGAAAAGAATAAGAATAGAGTCATGAGAAGAGAGCATCCCAGCTAAAAGGGACCCTAGCAAGGTGAAAAGTCATCATTTGCAAAGTGTGTTCCATTCAGCACCAGCACCCTGGGGTGGTCTATGAAAAGAGGGCTTCAGGGTCCAAAATGTTTAGGAAATATTTACATCAGGCCCCATGTTTGAGAATTCTAATGAACATCACTCCTTAGGGCCTTTGCACGAGCTGTTTTCTCTGCCCGGAGCACTCATTCCCCGAATCTTTGCATGGCTGGTGTCATCTTGCTATTCAGATCCCAGCTCAGATACCATTCTCCATCACATCCTCTTGTTTTGATGTTTATGTAGCACTTATCTGGAATAATGTAAATCTCCTGTATGTTTTCTGGCTTCCGGCAAGAGCTCAATAATTTTTTTGTTGAGTTAATGAATGAATGAATACCCAAACCTAACTTCGTATTTTTGTCCCTGTGTGTCTTCTTTCTCCAACTACGCCGTAAACTCATGGAATCTCATCTCTACTTCCAGTGCCAAACTTTCAGTAAATGTTTCTCTTGAGAATGGCCACAGGCTTATCAATGATTAGAGAGCTTGTTAGAATTTGCAAAGCCCTATTTCATCTTCCTAACAGCCCTGCAAAAAGAAGAGCTATTACACCCCATTTACAAAAGAGAACACCACGTTTCTTAAGATGAAGTGGCACTCCCGAGGCCACATAGCCAGGCATTTGTGGGTTTGCTCCTTGGACTCAAGTTTCTCAATTCCAGGGGAGGATAGTTTAAAGAACATAGTTCATAAAGGGAGGTAGTTCAAACCGACTTGAATTTGATTCCCAGCTGGGGCTGTGTGAATGTAAACTGGTTATGTCATCTTTCTGCCTCAGTTTCCTCATCTGTAAAGTGGGAAGGACCACAATGCAGAAAATATATAGGGGATCCACGTAATTTCAGGATAAGTGCTACAAAAACTAATTAAACAAGCGGATGTGATGGAGGATGATAGCTGAGCTGGGATCTGAATAGCAAGATGAAAGAGTACTCCATGAAACTCAATGGAGTGTTCTGAGGATAACATGTAATAGTATAGTTCATGTAGCTTACACAGGGCCTGGGACATAGTAAGGGCTCAATATACATTAACCACCATCATCAACATCAGCAGCAGCACCATCAATATCATCATCCTCTTTCAAATCCAGGGTGATGACACACAAGCTGCACAGACCATGTGTTCACAATCCTGTTGCACCTGCATGTGCCTGTGTGTGCCTGAGATCATCAGCACTGCAGTCCTCAATGAATGAGTCAGAAGACTAGATGTAAACAGTCACAATTCTTAGGTGTCTTCTTGTTTTGCAGTGGGCACCAGGGCACAGGCCACTTTCAGTAGACAAGGCAATGCCTTCTGCAGGGTCCTCCTAACTCACTATAGAGGGGACATCACCCCCAGATGTCTGTGGCAGAGGGCTGTCCCTTCTCTGGGTAGTGGCCCATTTTGGAAGCCATGAAATTCTGCCTGACGTAGTGCCATCAATCACTCTGTACCAGTCTTCGTTCAGGGGTTCCTTATTCTTGGTCTCTCAAAATTTGACTTCATTCAGAGGGGCTGAATGGAGCCACTGAGAGGGTCTTGGGCTCCTCTGTGGTTGAAAATGGAGCAGGAGTCAGGTGTGGGGGAGTTTTTTGTGGAGGCAAAGGGTGTAGCATATGGAAGTGTTTCTATTCTGAATGAGTCAGCAGTTCTCTGTTGTAGCCAAACCAAAACCACCTCCATACACGCTAGAGGCCTCAGAAAATGGAAAATTACAAGGAGAATGGACTTGGTTGGGAATTTTTGCTGCTGCTTATTCTTTTTTTATTTGCTCACAAATTTTATTTGCTGCAGCATAGAATTTTGGTAGCAACGAAAAGAAACACCATCCTGCCTCTGATGAAAAAACTGATAAATATTCATTTGCCAGGCCACATGATATGCCATGAATTATACATGAACACGTGCTCGGGTGGGCAAACTATCAGTTTCTGTGTGCAAAGCAGTTAAGACCTCAGGATTTAATAAGACAAGTTTGACAGCTAGAAAAGGTCAATATTGTCATTAGACACT
This sequence comes from Hylobates moloch, assembly GCF_009828535.3. Classification (NCBI taxonomy): domain Eukaryota; kingdom Metazoa; phylum Chordata; class Mammalia; order Primates; family Hylobatidae; genus Hylobates; species Hylobates moloch. Next base: position 7,518,998 of record NW_026652294.1, read on the forward strand.
AGACGGCAGCAGAGGGGATTCATTGTCAGGGTGTAAAATGGGTCTTGGTGAAGTCCCCTGTGGGTCTAACATGTGGGGTCTGAATGTTGGTGTGCATGCCAAGACTGTTACCCAATGAAGTACTCTCATTTGGTGGGTACCCGATGGATATATTGTGTTCCTGAAACAAAAATAGCATATGTCTTTTATCACAGATGCATAAACTCTCATTACAAAATATCAGATATACTATGAAAAGGTTACAGAACCATGAGCTAAGACAGTATTCAAAATATAAAGCCTTCCCACTCTGGGAATCATCCTCATTTCACAGCGTAGGCAGCTGAGGCCATGACCACCCAGCCAGGTAGTAGTAGAGCAGGGATTTGAACTCAGGCTCTCAGATTCCTGACATAGGGATTAAAAAAAATTATGGTAAAATACACATAGCATAAACGTTACCACCATAACCATTTTTAAGTGTATTGATCAGTGGTATTAAGTACATTCATATTTTTGAGCAACAATAAGCACCATTCATCTCCATAACTTTTTCATTTTGCAAAATTGAAAGTTGGTACCCATTAAACAATAATTCCCGATTCGTCCTCCCCTCAGGCTCTGGCCATCATCATTCTACTTTCTGTCTCTATAAATCTGACTATTCTAAGTCCATCACAGAAGTAGAATCATGCTGCATATGTCCTTTCGTGACTGGTTAATTTCACTTTGCATAATGTCCTCAAGGTTCATTCATGTTGTGGCATGTGTCAGAATTTCCTTCCTGAGTCTGAAAAATATTCCATTGTGGATGTATACCTTATTTTACCTGTCTGTTCGACTGTCAGTGGATGTTTGGGTTGATTCCATGTTTCCTTTTTAACTTTTAAGTTCGGGGGTTCACATGCAGGTTTGTTGTAACAAACTTGTGTCATGGGGGTTTGTTGTACAGATTATTTCATCACCCAGGTGTTAAGCCTAGTACCCATTAGCCCATTAGCTATTTTTCCTGATTCTCTCCCTCCTCCCATCCTTCCCCTCCAACAGGCTCCAGTGTGTGGTGTTCCCCTCTATGTGTCCGTTTGCTGTTATCATTTAGCTCCCATTTATGAGTGGTATTTGGTTTTCTGTTCCTGCATTAGTTTGCTAAGGATAATGGCCTGCAGCTCCATTCATGTTTCTGCAAAGGACGTCATCTCATTCTTTTTTTTTTTTTTTTTTTTTTGAGATGGAGTCTTGCTCTGTTGCCCAGGCTGGAGTGCGGTGGCACGATCTTGGCTCACTGCAAGCTCTGCCTCCTGGGTTCACGCCATTCTCCTGCCTCAGCCTCCCGAGTAGCTGGGACTATAGGCTCCCGCCACCATGCCTGGCTAATTTTTTGTATTTTTAGTAGAGACGGAGATTCACCATGTTAGCCAGGATGGTCTTGATCTCCTGACCTCATGATCCACCTGCCTCGGCCTCCCAAAGTGCTGGGATTACAGGCCTGAGCCACCACGCCTGGCCCTCATTCTTTTTTTGTGACTGCATAGTATTCCATAGTGTCTGTGTACCACATTTTCTTTATCTGGTTTATCACTGATCGGCATTTAGGGTGATTCTGTGTCTTCACTATTGCAAATTGTGCTGCAATGAGCATACATGTGCATGTGTCTTTATAATAGAAGGATTTCTATTCCTTTAGCTATATGCCCAGTAATGGGGTTGCTGGGTTGAATGTACAAATATCTCTTCAAGACCCTACTTTCTTTTTTTGTTTGAACTCTTGTTTTAGGTTCAGGGGAGGTACACATGCAGGTTTATTATCTAGGTAAATTTCATGTTACAAGGGTTTGGTGTACAGATAAGTTCACCAGCCAGGTAATAAGCATGGTACACAATAGGTAGTTTTTCGGTCCTCACCCTCCTCCCACTCTTTACCCTCCAGTAGGCCCTGGTGAGACCCTGCTTTCAGTTTCTTGGGGTATATACCCAGAAGTGGAATAGCTGGATCATATGGTAATTCTATTTTACATTTTTTGATGAGCTGCCATACAGTTTTTCATAGCAGCTGTACCATTTTGCATTCCCACCAATACTGCACATGGATGGCAATTTCTCCACATTCTTGCCAATGTGTTATTTTTTGTTTTTGTTTTTTGATAGTTGCCATGCTAATGGGTGTGAGATGGTGTCTCAATGTGGTTTTGATTTGCATTTCCCTCATGATTAGGGGTGTTGAGCATCTTTTCATGTTCACACAGGACTTGAATAGAAGCCCTCTGAGGGCAGGCAAAATATTTAGTGCAGTTCATTACAGGACATGCCATTCATGGATATTAGCTTTAAATAATTATCATTAATTTCATCCAACTTTAACCAAGTGCCTGCTTTTAACCAGATCCTGTGCTAGGCACCAGCAACTTCCATACAGAGCTGGCTTCGGGACACCCCAGGAGATGCCACTAAAACATTTGATGTTTCCAAGGGAGGTGAGAGTGGGGCACTCAGGAAGACATCTCAGAAGTAGGTGGTACTTGAGATGAGGTTCGTGAAACACTCTGGAGGAACTGAGTAGGAGAAAGGTTACAGGACATTCTCATGTTGGGTACAGGATTGCAAAGATCTGGAGTCACGGAGGTGCATAGATAGTTTTGTGGTGCTGGAGCATAAAAGATGCCAAGTGCCAAGTAAAGGGGCTGAGGAGTTTGACAGAAGCAAATTCTGGGTTCTTGTTAGCCAAGCTAGAGAGTCTGGGCTTTATCAGATGTTCAGTGATGCTCCTCTGAAGGGTTTCAGCAGGGGCGTGGCATAGCAGACCTGATCTTTGTGACTTGGACTGGCTTCAGCAAAATTATGAAGGAAGCGAAGTCCATGCTGCCCATTCCATGGTCCTCTCTAGGAAGCAGTGTCCTCATGCTGACCTCTGTCTATTCCAGAGTCCCCTGTCTCCTCTAGACACCTAGGCACATACTGAAGCCTCCCAAATGACCCTGTCTTCTCCATGTAATCATCTTCAGTTCCATTCCTGTCTCCCAGGCTACCCCCTCTGGTTAGATGATGCTTTAACCTACACCAAAGCCTACATAGAGTGAATACAAGGGTGGAATCTCAGGCAGGTCAGTGAGGGTGCTCTTTCAGCTCCCCTTGGCTACGTCCCAGATTCTGTTCCCTTCCATTTTTCTGCTGCTGAAGCAGGAGTTGCCAAGTCTCTCTGATCGATGTGAGGAAACCCTTGGGCGTGCCCTCCTCCCCGCAAAATGTCTACAGTGTTGATTGATTTTAGCTGGCAAAATCTGTGTCTCTGAGGACTTGATCTGAAGAACATAATTAAGGGCTGTCAATCCATCTTCTCAAAGGCAGCCACTGTTATTCTGTCTCGCACCCTGGTGGACACTCCCAGTTTCCTGTGAATTCATCTCAAGAGTCTTCATCTGCTGGGAAGAAACCCTTATGAGCCCATGGCCAGGGAGGAAGCTGTCTGCTCTCCAGGTGCTGAATAATTATTCAGGGGCTCCCACCATCTTCGCTCCTGAAATTTATTCATCATCCCTTTCTTGTTCACCTTGCTGTCTCCCTCCAGTTTGGGTCTATTTTTTTGTTTGTTTTTTGAGACGGAGTCTCGCTCTGTTTCCCAGGCTGGAATGCAGTGGTGCTGTCTTGGCTCACTGCAACATCTGCCTCCTGGGTTCAAGCGATTCTCCTGCCTTAGCCTCTTGAGTAGCTGGGACTACAGGCATGCGCCACCACGCCAGGCTAATTTTAGTATTTTTGTAGAGACCTGGTTTCACCATGTTGGTCAGGCTGGTCTTGAACTCCTGACTTCAGATGATCCAACCACCTTGGTCTACCAAAGTGATGGGATTACAGGTGTGAACCACCATGCACTGCGAGCTGGGTCTATTGTTTAATTATTTTACATGTTTTCCACTCAATTTTAATCAACCCAATTACATTGGCGTGTGCATATGCATTTGGTTTTTGGATAGTTTCTGCCTTTTTCCAGGCATTTCATTTACAGGCTTCAGCATAAATAGTTAAAAAACAGACACAGTTAGCACCCTTATGGAATGATTTGGCCACTTGTGTGAGAGGTTCAATGGTTAAAGTATGTGATTTAGTCAGACTTGAGTTCAAATTGTGTTTTCTTCCATATCTCTCTCTATGAATCCATGCCCTTGATACTTGATAGCTGTATGACCATAGGCAACATATAGTATGGCATAGCAAAGTGTCTGGTACATTGTAGGAGCTCAACATATGGAAGCCATTGGACCATGGTGTGGGCTTCATGGGGGCAGGTGCTATATGAACGGCAGCCAAATGGTTCACAGGATGAGCATCCTATTCCATAGACACAGATTCTTCATATCAAACTGTTCATTGAGGAGTGAGTCGGGGAAGCACTTTGCAGCTATGGCTCTTCATTATTTCTGGAGTCTCTCTGCCTGTCTGGCATATACAGCCAAATGTGAGATGTCAGCCCATATGCTTTTTGGGTACACTCTTCTTGAACACTGGAGAGAAAGCTCTTTGCAAAATTCTAGGAAACAATGGAACTCTAAGTGGGGGCTGTGGGTTGGATGTGACTGAAATCAGTTAGACCCCAAAATATGGGCTCAATTTGACACAGGCTATCGGAATTTTCCTACTTAAGGTGGAGAGCTCTCAGGTTTGCCAAGAGCCATGTTTGCTGAGGTGTAATGTTGACTTACAGTGAAGATGATGACCCATCTATACTCAATGCCTGGGGTGCTCCATTGAATGAATCTTACTAGTTGTGAATTCAAAGTGGGATAGCTTAACAGGTTAAGGATACAGATTCTGGAGTCAGGCTTTCTGAGCATATACTGTGTCTAATCTGCTCACTGGCTGTGTGACATTTGACAAGTCACTCAGCCCTTCTTTGACTTAGTTTTATTATCTTAAAAGGGCATGCTAATAGTTTCTCATACTCTTGATAGGAGGATTGAGCAATTTAAGATATTGACATGGTGACTCTCATATACACAGAGTAAATAATAAATGTAATCAATTATGATTTTGTTGTAAAAATAGTAATTTTACTATTTCTATGGATTTTAATGCCCCTTCTATACAATGAAGGCTTTAATATTTACCTTAAAAACCTCAAATAATTAAGATAAAATATTTTTTGATTAATAGTCATAGATATTTAATCAACTGATCATCTCTAAACTACATTTGGATAGTTTTTGATTTTCTGACTATTATGAAAAAGGATATTGTGAACATTTGCATATCAGTCTTTGCATAGAAACATGTTTCTACTTCTTTTGGGTGCATTCTTGGAGGAGAATTGCTAGGTTATATGGTAAATTTATGTTTAACTTTTAAATATAACTTTTAAAGAAGCTGTCACGTTATTTTTCAAAGTGGCTCTACCATTGATCATCCTCACTGGCAATGTATGAGGGTTTCATTTTCTATCCTTATCAATACTTGGAATTGTTTGCCTTTTTGATTCAAGCCATTCTGTTGTGTGCAAAGCGGCATCTCATTGTGGTTTTAATTTGCATTTTCCCTAATGATGTTGACTTTTTTTTTTTTCCCTGTGCCTAGTAGCCATTTTATCTCTTTTTTTTTTGTGAAATCTCTATTTTTTTTTTGCCTATTTTAATTAGGCTGTTTATCTTATAGAGTTGTAGTACCTTATTTGTTCTAGACATAATTATTTATTTAGATGTATCTTTGAAAATCTTTTCTTCCAGCCTGTGGCTTGTCTTTTCATTTTCATAATGATGCACAGAGATTTTTATGAAGTTCAGTTTACTAATTTTTTAAGTGACTGGTGCTTTTTTCATATCTGAGAACTCTTTACCTACCCCTCGGTTACAGAGATATTCTCCCATTTTCCACTACAAGATTTGTAGTTTTAGCTCCTCTGTGTAGATATTTGATCTGTTGTGAGTTAATTTTGTGTACGGTGTAACATACATGCCTATATTCATCTTTTTGCATATGGATATTCAATTGTCCCAGTACCATTTGTTGGAAAGACTATTATCATTTCTCCCAGTGAATTGTGTTGGAACCTTTGTCAAACATTTATTGGCCATAAATAAAGAGTTTATTTTTGTAATCTAAATTCCTTCTATTGGTCTGACTGTGCTGATTAGTAGCATCTCTTTCTTTCTGCCTCTTTATTCCTTGGTCAGTGTAAATAAACTTCATCAATTTTGTCTTTTCAAAGGATAAACTTTTGAGTTCACTGATTTTTTTCTCTGTTGTTTTTCTGTTTTCTTTGGTTCTATTGTCTTCTATTGATTTCCACTCTATATTACTTCCTTCCTTTCACTTGATTTGAGTTTTCTCTACCTTTCCTGGTTTCTTAACATGGAATCTTGCTCAAATTATTGATTCAAAATCCTTCTCTTTTTCCAATATACATAGTTAAAGCATACATTTTCCTCAAAGTACTACTTTGGCTGCATGACATAAAAATTTTCATTTAGTTCAAGATATTTTCTAATTCCTAGTGTGATTTCTTCTTTGGCCCATTGTTTATTAAGAAGTGTATTAACTTCTACATATTTGGAACTTTCTCACCTTTTTTCTTGTTGGTTTCTAATTTAATTCCATTTTAGTTTGAGAACATATGTTATATGATTTCAGTACTTTTAAATTTATTTTTGTTTGTTTGTTTTGTTGAGACTTGTTTTATGGCCTAATATTATATATCTAGGAGAGTGTTCAAGGTGTGCTTATAAAAATTAATTCTGGGAAAATATAGAACCTTTGCTCCAACATAGCTCACGTCTTCCTCCTACCTTAGTGATACTATTGTAATACACAGTCTACCCTCCATATGTATCTGTGGGTTCTACATCCATGAATTGAACCAACAACTGACTGAAAATATTTGGAAAAAAAAAGGATGGTTGTGTCTGTACTGAACATATACAGACTTATTTTCTTGTCATGGTTCCCTAAACAATACAATATAATAACTATCTGTATGGCATTTTACATTCTATTAGGTATTATAAGTAATCTCGAGATAAAGTATACAGAAGGATATGAGTAGGTTATTTGTAAATACTGTGCCATTTTATATAAAGGACTCATGCATCTGCAGATTTTGGTACCCTTTGGGGGTCCTGGAACCAATTCTCCATGGATACTGAGGGATAATTGCAGATCACTATGTATATTAAAAAATCAACAATAAAGCTTTATGATTTTCTTTTATTTAATCTTATGTCTTTTAGGTAAGTTAAGGGAAGCAAAGAAAAAAATGAAGATTTTTACATTTTCCTATGTGTTTTTGTTTTCCCATGCTCTTTAGTCCTTAAGTGTTTGAATTACGTGTGATATGATACCTTTCATCCTGAAGGACTTCCTTTAATATAAGTGAAACAGTAAGGCGGGTCTCATAGCAATAAGTTCTCTCAGCCTTTGTTTACCTGAGAAGGTCCTTACTTCACCTTCATTTTTGAAGAATAATTTTGCCAGATACGGAATTCCTGATTGACATGTATGTTTTTTCCTTTCGGCACTTCTAACATGTAATCTCACTGCATTCTGGACTTCATTGTCTCTGAAGATAAGTCAGCCACTAATTGTTTTGATGCTTCCCTTTACACAATAAGTTATTCCTCTCTTTCTGCTTTCAAGATTTTCAATAGTTTATAATAAATCTTGGGGTGGCTTCTTTGTGTTTATTCTATTTGGAATTCAATGACCTGCTAGGATGCATAGACTTTTTTTTGGGGGGGGGGTGTCAAATTTGGGAAGTTTCTAGCCATCATTTTTCATACTTTTAAAATCTTTGTCTTTCTCCTCTTCTTCTGAGACTCCTATTATGCATCTATTGGCATGATTGATTTGCCATACATGTCTCTGAGGCTCTATTTATTTTTCCTCCTTCCTATTTCTCTCTGTTCTTCCAGTTGGATAGTTTCTGTTGATCTGTTTTCAAGTTTGCTGACCCTTTCATCTGACATCTCAGATCTGTTGTCGAGTCCCTTTGGTGAATTTATCATTTCAGTTAATTTACTTTTCAAATGAAGAAGTTCCATTTGGATCTTGTAAAAATAATTTCTATCTTGTTATTGATATTTTTTATTTAAGGAGTCATTATTATTACACTGTCCTTTAATTCATTAAGCATTGTTTCTTTTAGTTCTTTGAACATATTTACAATAGCAGTCTCGAAGTCTTTGGCTGTTAAGTCCAAATTCTGAACCCACAAAGATACTTTCTACTGTTTCCCTTCACCCCTTAGTTTGGATCATAATTTTACGTTTATTGCACATCCTGTAATTTTTGCTGAAGACTAGACATCTTAGATGATACATTATAGCAACTCTTCATTCTGATCTTTTCTTAATCATTTAGTATTATAACTTGTCTTGACTAAAATTACGGAATCTGTCTCCTCATGGTGTGGGACCACTGATATCTCTGCCCAATTTTTAAAAACTTGTGTCTTTATTTTAAATCTGACTTCCCAGGAGTTGCTCCTGTGTCTGCATAGCTTAGAGTCAGCAGAGGTTGTTATCAAACATCTTGAATATTTGAGGCTTTTCCATTTTCCTGTTGGATCCATGTGGGGGTTGGGAAATGTATTCAGCATTCAGGCAGTTCCCAGTTGTGCATCATACATTCTGTTTGGCCCTTTCACATAGTTTCTGCCTGTACACATGGCTTCATGTTCAAATAAATAGGGATATGTAGATAGTCAGGGCCTTTTCCAGTCTCTCTTGTTCTTGTGTTTAGCCTGGATCCAGGAATATGTGGGAACTTATCAAGCCCACTGTGGCTGTCCTATTTCCTGTATCTCCTGTTAAATGTTCTGGCTTGTTTAAGGTCCAGCGCTTGCCTCAATCAGGACAACAACCTTAGGCTTAGCTGTGCCGTCGGCCTTCCTCATTTGTTTCCTGCCAAAATTGCTACTGTTTTTGACAATGCTCCCAGGTGTGGATTTTTTCCGTGCTTTGCTCCATACAGGTGAGCCCCTTCTGGAAGCAAAGCTGCTGTTTTTCACAGCTGCCTCACCCTGGAAGAACTACTGCAGAGAGAGAGAGACAGAGCTGGGATGGGTGGTGAGTGGGAGAACCTATAATCAATATTGCCACAAACTCTCACTGTTTCTACCTGAGATCCAATAGGTTTTCTTGAATAAATGCTTCTCGTTTTGTTGTATCCCATTGTCCAATTTCCAGAGTATTGAACTTGTGGTTGTTGGAAATTTTATCCATATTTATCATGTTTTGGGGGGGAGGGGAGAGGATTTATTAAGCTTCTTCCTCCACTATTCTGGAAATATCTCCCTTACATGCTACTTATATGACGTTATTAAATCTCCACTGCATCCTTGTGGGACAGGCGTGATTACCCCATGTTGGAGAAAGCAAACTGAAGACCAGAGAGGAGGAGAGGCTTGCTCAGGGTCACACAGCTAGTGAGTGGTGGAACTGATCCCAGCGTTGGAGGGTGGAGAAAAGATCAGGAGCTGATTTCTTGGGTTCAAACCCCCTGCCATCACTTCCTAAACACGTGAGCTTTGCCAAGTCATTTAATTGCACTGGGCCTCACTTTCTTCCTCTGTAAAATGGACATGAATTAGTAACTGCTGCAGAAAGTTGGAAACAAGACAAGTTATGTGTAAAGCAGTTGGAGCAGGGCTCAGACTCAAAAACAGACTGAAAACTGTGTTTTCTTGGAGCAAAATGGCCACATTTGACTCACGAAAAAGCAGCATTTTATGCTGCAAAGGATAAGTTTCAATTACCTGGGCAATTCCAGTACATGGAAGAGGTGATTCCATAAAGACACAGGACAAGGAGGAATTTCTTAACAGTCACTTGGATCCTTCCTGTGTCTTTTTCCACCAACTGGTTGTTGGACAATGATTACATTATGTTGAACTAAATGAAGTGATTGATATTTGACCTAAACCAATGGCAGTTTCGTATGGTTCAATCTAATTGTAATGTTAAATGGGGATAAAAATAACAGCATTTAAGTGCAAAGTAATTTATAAAGTCCTTTTCATATAGTTTCAATTAATTCTCTGAATTGCTGTATGGTTCAGTCAGGGAATATTCTCACCACTTTGAAGGTGGAGAAGAGGGTCAGTTGTATATTTTAATACCCGCACTTACCCACTCATGCCACTGTTTGAATCTAAGCTTTGTTATATGCAAAGTGAGATCAACAGAACAGAATATCTGTGTTAGGGCTAACGTTCTTAGCTACATAGACATCTAAAGAGTTCTCAGAAAGCCAAGAGCAGGAGAAGGAGCCTCAGTTATGGTGGGTTGAGCACGTGCTTTGGCAGGGTTTGAAGCGTGTCTGGAAATGGGGGCCTTCATTCATGTTTTGCAGTACTGTTCCAAGGTTCTGACCAAAACAGAGGTGACTACGAGGACGAAATAACTCCTAACATTTATTGAGTGCTTACTATATTGCCAGGTGCTATGTAGCCCTGCACAAGCACAGCCTCAGAATTTTCGGAAACAGGTGCCGTTATTGTCCCCATCTTTCTGAATGGAGTCTGAGGCTCAGAGTAAAGCACTTCCCCAAGGCCACACAGTTTATGGAGTGATAAAACCAAGATCTGAACCCAGATGGATCTGACTCTGGATCATGATTTTTTTTCCCCCAAAACATCTGCCATAGACTTTACCTCCAAGGTACACTTAGAAAAATTTCATTGGTCATATATTTCCTTGTAAAAATCCATCCATCTTATCTTCAGTCAACTTTTTATTGTTTTTTTCTTCTAGTGTAGAGAAAAAAGGCATTATATTTTGGATATATTGGTTTTATTCATTTCTACCACCTACAGCTCCCTTGGAACATGTTTGGCTAAAATGTGATAAGTGAAACCACTGAAATTTTGGAAGAGTGTCATGGAATGTTCTTCCAAGAGGTCGGAAGATAGAGCTTCCTTCCTGATTGCAGTCTGGGACTAGACTTTTAATAAGGATTTTTTTTTTTTTTTTATATCTTAGGAAGTTTTCTGTCGTGTCTTTGACCCATGGAATTGAAACACATTTACTAAATTACTCCAGCCTCATAATACCTTTTGCTTCCTGAGCGTTGCAATTACTTTTCTGACAGTTTATTCTTAAAATAGACTTTCTGATTTTCAGTGAATGAAAGACCAATGAGGGGTGGTATGAGGGTGGGTGGGAGGGGAATTGGCAGTCACTAAGCAACCAGGCACAACCTGGGTTTATCTGAGAGTCCAAATCTCTGGCTGATTGTTTCAAAGCCTGCACCACTATTTGACAAGGGGAAGATTCCATTAAATGGCGATTGGTCCATGCTGCATCCAGAAATCTCTTTGAGTAAAATTGTTTCTCCTACATGGGGCTGCTTTTCCTCCCTATGAAATCTCTCTGGTTTGGGTGTTTATTCATTCAGTCCTCATATCTATTGGGCTCCTACTGTGTGTATAGAACAGTACTATAGGCTGGGCACAGTGGCTCACACCTGTAATCCCAGCACTTTGGGAGGCTGAGGCAGGCGGATCATGAGGTCAAGAGATGGAGACCATCCTGGCTAACATGGTGAAACCCCGTCTCTACGAAAAATACAAAAATTAGCCGGGCATGGTGGCACACGCCTGTAGTCCCAGCTACTTGGGAGGCTGGGGCAGGAGAATCCCAGCCTGGCGACAGAGCAAGACTCCATCTCAAAAAAAAAAAAAAAAAAAAAAAAAATAATAGTACTATAGTGCGTACAGAAAACACAGGCTGCTCTGCCATAATGTAGGTCAGGCAGGTGAGGTTATTGACCATGTCATTTATTTAGCAAATATTTGTGGGAGTGAGGCAGTCACCAGCAAGAGCAATGAGAGAAGCACAGTGGGGAGGCTGTCACAGGAGGACTTAGTGAATTACTAGGCATGCAGTACTGTTCAAGACATAGCTGTGGCCAGAAAGAACTTCATGGGAATCTGTCTCTGCCCTGTGTGCAAACTTGTAATCTTGAAAAAAAGCCCCTTCATTTAGTTTTTGTTGTGTGTATGTATTAAAATATACATAACATAAAATTTAATCTTAACCATTTTAAGCATACAGTTCAGTGACAGTAAGTATATTCTCAATGTGGTGCAACTATCACAACATCCATCTGCACAACGCTCTTCCTCTTGCAAAACTGAAACGTTATACCCATTAAACAATAAGCCTTCATTTTCCCGTCTCTAACCCCTAGCCACCGTAATTCTTTATTCTGTCTCCATGAATTTGGTTACTCTGAGTACCTCATTTATAAGTGAAATCATGCAGTACTTGTCCTTTTGTGACTGACTTATTTGGCTTGGAATAATGTCCTCGAGGTTCATCCATGTGTAGCATGTGTCAGAATTTCCTTCCTTTTTAAGGCTGAATAATATTCCATTGTATGGATAGACCACATAATGTTTATCCATTCATCCATCAATGGACATTTGGATTGTTTCCACCTTTTGGGTATTGAGTATAATGCTGCTATGAACACAAATGTATAAATATCTCTTCAAGACCCTGATTTTTTTTTTTTTTTTTTGAGATGGAGTCTTGCTCTGTCGCCCAGGCTGGAGTGCAGTGGAGCAGTCTTGGCTCACTGCAAGCTCTGCCTCCCAGGTTCATGCCATTCTCCTGCCTCAGCCTCCCGAGTAGCTGGGACTACAGGTGCATGCCACCATGCCCGGCTAATTTTTTTGTATTTTCAGTAGAGACGGGGTTTCACCGTGTTAGCCAGGATGGTCTCGATCTCCTGACCTTGTGATCCGCCCGCCTCGGCCTCCCAAAGTGCTGAGATTACAGGCGCGAGCCACCGCGCCCGGCCAAGACCCTGATTTCAGTTCATTTACGTATATACACACAAGTGGGATGGCCAGATCATCTGGTAATTCTATGTTTAATTATTTGAGGAATCTCTGTACTGATTTCCCTAACAGCTGCATCGTTTATTTCATTTCGTATCTTTGGTTTTCTGCCCTGTAAAATAGGAGGATGAAACAAATTGGTGTATGTGTGAAGGCAGAGTGGATGGCACACAGTAGGTGCTCAGCATCTGCACCTTCCTGTGTGAGGTGGGGCTCCGTTAGCCAAAGCTCACAGACGTGGGGTCATCCTCCGTCCTGGCGCATCAGCGATCGAGCCAGCTTGACTTTACACTTTAGGATCCTCCTACCTTCTATGCTCTCTGACTTCTCTCTTCTTTTCTCCCCAGGCCGTGGAGGAGCTCCTGGAGACCCTGGATCTGGAAAAGAACGCGGTGGCTGTGGGGCACAGCCAAGTGAGTAGAGCTGCTTTCTTACAACATTCTCCCCATCAGATCAAGGACCCAGAGATGACCTGATTCTTGTCCTACCTCAGTTGTCCATTACCTCTGTGTGTCTCTCCTTTTTCCCAAACTGAAAGCAGAGCTAATGATTTTCTGCCCTGCCTATCTTACAAGGTCCTGAAGAGACAATGTCATAATATGGGTTGAAATCACACTGGGAAATACCATTTCTTGGAGGCTTCACTCCTGGGGACCCTAAGTGGTTTGGAAGAATTAGCATTCTGGTCTTCAAGATGACCTTCTGAGCCTCAGAAAGAGCTGTCATAAAACCTGAGAAGAACTGCTCATCTTCACTCACAGCCTTTTAACTTCTACTTTGCAACCAGCTGTAACACAGCTATAGTCATAGCTGATGAGCAGCAGTAAGGGAAAAGAAAGAAGGGGCTTGAGAAGAAAGCCTGTGATTATTCAAGTTGACAGAAATAGCTTTTCCCAAACTGGCGTTGAGCCAAAAGCTCTTCCAAATATGCTCAGATATTTAGAACAGAATTTCACACTTCCCTGATATGCTTGTATACGCTGAAGTTTTCAAGGTGGGAAACATGATATTTAGGGATTCTCAAACTATTTGACTGTGGAACCCTCAGCCTTTTGTTTGTGTGGAATACCCAGTACCATCTTCTGGAGCTAGTGTTCCATGGATTATAGTTTGGGAAGTGGGGCACGGAGATTGTAAACTCAAGGACCAAGGAGTGGGGGCAGGGGAAAGGGACACAGTTTAGAAACACAAACTAGAGGCCAGGAGTGTTGGCTCATGCCTGTAATTCCAGCACTTTGGGAGGCCAAGGCGGGCAGATCACCTGAGGTCAGGAGTTCGAGACCAGCCTGGCCAACATGGTGAAACCCCCATATCTACAAAAAATATAAAAATTATCTGGGTGTGGTGGTGTGCACCTGTAATTCCAGCTACTTGGGAGGCTGAGGCAGGAGAATCGCTTGAACCTGGGAGGTGGAGGTTGCAGTGAGCTGAGATCATGCCATTGCACTCCAGCCTGGGCAATAGAATGATACTCTGTCTCAGAGAAAAAAAAAAAGGAAGGAAGGAGGGAGGGAGGGAAGGAAAATTGGAGAGGAACAGACCAAAAGAAAGACTACTCCACACATTTCCCCACCTAGTTACTTACTGGTTGATTAATGCCATTTAAGAAAACTTTGTCGGCCGGGCGCGGTGGCTCACGCTTGTAATCCCAGCACTTTGGGAGGCTGAGGCGGGCGGATCATGAGGTCAGGAGATCGAGACCACAGTGAAACCCCGTCTCTACTAAAAATACAAAAAAAAAAAAAAATTAGCCGGGCGTGGTGGCGGGCGCCTGTAGTCCCAGCTACTCGGAGAGGCTGAGGCAGGAGAATGGCGGAAACCTGGGAGGCAGAGCTTGCAGTGAGCCGAGATTGCACCACTGCACTCCAGCCTGGGCGACAGAGCGAGACTCCGTCTCAAAAAAAAAAAAAAAAAAAAAGAAAACTTTGTCAATTGCCTTCCACCTCCAGGAGCTATGTGAGGTGCTGGGAGGGTTCTGCTCTCCAGGAGCCCACCAGGGTGGCATTATTGGCTATTTGTACTTCATGGAGCCCTCCCTATCATATGCATCCCTGAGAGCGGTCCTTTCCTCAGGGGGCTCACAGCCATCTACACTGGCTACCACCCCTCAGCCCACCCTAAACCCGCTAGTGTCTCCCCACTGGCCTCTTGGTCCTGCTAAGGCATATGGTGGAAGCTATTATTCTGCTGTGATCTCAAGATAATTTCTCCTGATAGGAGTTGCAGCATCCCAGGTCTTTGAAGGCTTTTTCAATAGAGAGAATAAACCTGTCAGTTACTGGACTCCCACGCAAGCCAGGTACTATGTGAGGCAACTTCACGTTCTTCTTTGCTCCTCACTCACAGTCTTCTGTGAGATATCAAGTGTGTTCCTGCTTTACAGATGAGGAAGCTATGCCCCTGGGAAATAAGCCTCTTTTCAAGGTCTATCTATAGCCAAGGGTTCAGACTCCACGCAAACCTGCATTGGTCCAAATGCCAGGGTCTTTTCCATACACTCTGGGTCCAATTGCTTGTGAATGCAAATACAGTCATGTGTGGCTTAACAATGGGGATACATTCTGAGAAATGAGTGGTTAGGCAATTTCTTCATTGTGGGAACATCACAGAGTGTACTCACACAAACACGATGGGATAGCCTACGACGCACCTGGGTTAGATGGCACAGCCTATTGCTCCTAAGCTACAAACCTGTACAGCATGTGACTGCACTGAATACTGTAGGCAGCTGTAATACAATGGTAAGGATCTGAGTATTTAAACATAGAAAAAGTAGAGTAAGGATCTGAGTATTTAAACATAGAAAAAGTCGAGTAAAAATATGGTATTATAATGTTATGGGTTCACTGTTGTATATGTGTCTGTTGTTGACTGAAATGTCGTTACGCAGTGCATGACTGTACATAACATATCCTTTACAGATAGATCTTTATGATCCTGAATCTGGGGAACTGTTCTTCAGCTCCAGGAACTTCATCCTTCTAGACCAGCAGTTCTCAAAGTATGGGCCCTGGACCCAGCAGCATCAGCATCACCCAACAGCTTGCTAGAAACACCCTAGACCTAGCAAATCAGAAACTCTAGAGGGGGGCAGGGCTGGCAGTCTGTATAACAAGCCCTCTAGGTGATTCCAATGCACTCTCAAGTCTGAGAACCACTGGTCTAGATAATAACTCAGTTATGTCATAAATATGAAAATCAGTGCCTGTGATCCTGGCAGCTCTTGCAGAAGAAGAAAGAAAACAGTCGTTACACACAGTTTATAGTGGCAGGAGTAAGAAGTCTGTACACCTAAACATTCAGATAATAAAACATGACTATTATTGAATAATACTTGGTATTGACTGAGAAACTGTCAAGAGCAAATCAAGATCAATGTGTCCTTTTGGAGGCCAGGCTGGGGGATACTGAGACCTTTAAGAGCAGATGCAGCATCTTATGCATTGCGGGATTGACACGTAATAATGGAGGAGGCTATGAAGCTCAGGGGTCAAGAGAATCGGCTGACCCAGTCCACACCCAGGCTCCACCACTTCCTAACTGTGTGAATCTTGAGTGACTGGTTTAACTTCCCTGAGCCTCCATTACCTGTAAAATGGGGCCGTTACTTTCTACCTCCCAAGATGGCTGTGGGGACCCATAAAGTGTCATTTAACAGGGGGTGGCTGTCACTACTTGCTGAATACATTTGTCAGTGAGGCAAGAGGCTTATCAAACAGGATAACATTTTAATGTTTAAAGAATTAAACTCCTCTAATCTGTAAAGTGACTAAGAGGAGAGGAGCTAATTCCTCGGCAGTACCAGATATGGATGGAAGCTGTTGCCATATCAGATTTTTTTAAAACCTGGGCCTTCAGCATTGTTAGAGGAAAAACAGTTTGCATGGTATTGTCCCCCGTGGATTCCTTAAAGGTGGGGCTTTGGGGATGTTACACTCTGTTTGCATCCGATAAGCTGCTGGACCCATGAAAAGCAAATAATTTAGATTTTTCTTCGTGATTTTTCAGCCTCTGGCGCCTTATCAAGGTTTGTGCCGAGGGCCATGGCATTTGTGGGAAAGGTGTTGATTCCACGTGCAGTCAGCCTTCTGGTCGGCAATATGCTCTTAAAAGGCAAAACAAAAAACAAAAAACAAAAAAACAGAAATTGAGATAAGATTCTGCAAAGGCTTATTCCCATTCTGTGTATGGTTGTTTCCAATTATCTTTTTAATGAAAGCTTCATAATCAATAGTGGTTTTGGCAGCACCTGCCATCTATTGTAATATAAGAACTGGTGCTGTCATAACTTTGATCATTGATTTTTTTTTTATAGGAGCTTTTGGGACTCACTAGCTTGTGAAATTAATACAGTCATTATTGAAGCAATCTGATAGGTAATGAGCCAATTGTGTCTTTATTTCAACGAGACTAATGGTCTTGGTGGCCCTGTCTGATAGGAAGTGTTCTGCAAAGCCATGGAGGGTTAGGAAACAGAGTTAGTGCCAATTGGGTGTGCTAATTTTTATTTTCCCATTGAGAAAAGGCATAGGGCAAGATGGTCAGAGATGAGTGGTCTCCATTACGAAAAATAGGTTTAGGGTAATGGAGAATCGATCGAGACCCTTTGTTCCACCTGGAATCAAATTACAATTGAACCTCGCACTTCAAGTGCTTGTGTCATAATGAATGAGAAAAGGCAGCTTCATGTTGACAGACATTGAGAATGGGTGCAGGAAATAAACCTGAAGTTCTGGGCTCAGGTCTCAGCTTTGTTGGCAACTGATTATGCAAACTTGAGTCCATTTCATAACCTGCCTGAGCCAGTAGATTCCTCATAAAGCTGTTTGGGTATTAAAAAGAGACCTAGGAGAAAGCACTTTGGAAAATGTAGGTGCCGTGCAAATGTTCATGCTATTCAGCGATAATTGTAGTCTTGTCTGAAGTCAGATAGAGGAAAATAAATCCTGGGGTTGCCACTTGCTTGTAAAGGATCGTGGGCAAATGCCTTTTTTCTTTTGAGCCTTAGTTTTTTCCTCCATAAAATGTGAGAATCATAATAACTACCATATAGGATTAGTCATGTAAAGCGTTTTACCTGCATGTCAAGTGGTTGTTTAGTCCAGTTCCGAAACACAGTAAGTGCCCCCTAAATGTTATCCATTAATTGATAATGTCATCAATGAATACAGTTATCCAGTGTCTCCAGATAACCCCCTCTGGGATTATAAACCACATGTGACAAAGAAACACACGGGACTCTTTTTAGAAATAAGCAGCGTAAGTGCATCAGAAAAATGACTCCTTCCCCTGTCACTGACTCAAATCCCACCATAAGAGCATTTTCCCTCTGCCTCTGGGAAGATGAGAAAACGACCACAGCAAACCAGAGCTACCCTTGCGCATTGGCAGGAGCAGGCCTGGCCCAGAAGCTTCAGGTTCTCACAGAAAAGCATTTAACTCAAACCTCCAGGACTCTCTGCCTTAATCTTTTGCTGACAGTCAGTCTTGGGGTCCTAGCTTCCCTCATTCCTGTTCCCTGCAGTCTACTAGAAGGTGGCTCTGTGGGGTGCCGAGGAGGCATTGATCAGAGTGCTGCAGAGGCCATCATCCATTATTGATGAGCTACGGCCTGGAAATCGTGTACCGAGAGCTGTTTTCTGCTAGATCCCTCAGCACCTCCGTGGGTGGCACCAGCCCAGCCTCATGCTCTCCAGACCAAAAAGACTGCCATCCCTTCCCCCACTGTCTCTGCCCCTCCTTACGAGGCTGGACTGAGATGTTTCTTTTTTCTTTCTTTTTTTTTTTCCTTGAGGCGGAGTTTTGCTCTTGTTGCCCGGGCTGGAGTGCAATGGCACTATCTCGGCTCACCACAACCTCTGCCTCCCGGGTTCAAGCAATTCTCCTGCCTCAGCTTCTCTAGTAGCTGGGATTACAGGCATGCGCCACCACACTTGGCTAATTTTGTATTTTTAGTAGAGACGGAGTTTCTCCATGTTGGTCAGGCTGGTCTTGAACTCCCGACCTCAGGTGATCTGCCCACCTCAGCCTCCCAAAGTGCTGGGATTACAGGCATGAGCCACCACGCCTGGCTGGAGTGAGTTGTTTCTAAGCCACTGCTTCACTCAGATTGCTGTGGGTGCTTAACCAAAATATTCACATTCCCAGGCCTGGCCCTAAACCTGCAACCCAGCCTTTCCTGGGGCCTGGGAATCTGCATGTACTGCACTTTCCAGGTGGTGACTGTGCACAGAACAGTTTAGGCAAGTCCATCCTAGCTGTGCTTCTCAAAGGAATGTGCACAGGAATCCCCGGGGGATTGTGTTAAAGTGCAGGTTCTGATTTAGCAGGTCTGGAATGGAGTGCGAGATTTTGCATTTCCAACAAGCACCCAGGTGGTGCCAATGCTGCTGGTGCGTGGGCCACACTGAGTATCCAGGGCCTAGGGGAAGGGAGAGAGGAGCCATCAGCAGACAAAATGCTTTGATAATTTAGACTCCCCCACCTCCCACTTAAAGGGCAACTGCCAACAAATATTGCAGATGGGTAAGAGAAGTGGGGTCTGATTTGCAAGCACCCCCCATTGTAGACAACCTTCTTCAGCAGAGGACTCACCTGAAACCTTCCCTCTCTCCAGGTTTTTCTCAAGGCAGGTGTGATCTCCAGGCTTGAGAAGCAGCGAGAGAAGCTGGTATCTCAGAGCATCGTTCTCTTCCAGGCGGCTTGCAAGGGCTTTCTGTCTCGCCAGGAATTCAAGAAGCTGAAGGTACTGCATGCTGTTTGCATGAGCGGGCATAGGGTCTGCCTGTCTCTCAGGATGATACCGGTGCACCTGGTCCAAGGATCCAACCTGAGCAGTGAGACTTTAAGTGAGGCTTTGCAAGATGTTATGACTATTTCTGGGACATTGA
The DNA here is from genome assembly GCF_009828535.3 of Hylobates moloch. Taxonomy (NCBI): domain Eukaryota; kingdom Metazoa; phylum Chordata; class Mammalia; order Primates; family Hylobatidae; genus Hylobates; species Hylobates moloch. The sequence continues at coordinate 7,538,693 of NW_026652294.1, forward strand.
CATCAAATTATCCATGAGGTCGGCCTTGCACTAGGTAGCCATGAGGTTGTCCAAGCCCTCCTGGGCCGATTCATGATTTCAACCTGTCTTGTTTCTGGAGGAATTCACTTTCACAGGTCAGCAGACAGGGCATGACCAGGGCCCAGCCACTGAGGTTTTGGGGACCAAAGGCCAAGTCGAGCTTGAAGCACTGACCCATTTAGGGTCACCATCTTCAGAGGTCTCTGGAGACTGAATTTCCTCTCTGTAGCTGCACAATAGAGAGAAAACCACATGGCTCTGGGAACAAGTAATATATATGTTCGAATTCCACCTCTACATCTTAGTAGCTGGGTGAAGGTGAGATGAAATGATGTGTACTTAATACAGTACATGGCACATAGTAATTGCTCAATAAACTCTAGCTGCTATTACCTTAGCATTGTTATTCTTAATTACTGCTACTACTAGAATGGAGTTTTGTTGTATGTGCCTCCAGTTTATGTGAAATTGTAAACTCAAGTATATGTACTTGGCAGAAAGAGAAAAAAGATGAGACCATGAATAATGAACATATTGTGGGCAACCCCACTGGCCTTCTGTCTCAAGTAGCTCATACCTTGGAATGATGTGGAATAGAGTTTCAGAGCCTGGACTCTGCAGCCAGACTGCAAGGGTTCAAGCCTGCTCTGGCACTGAGAAGCTGGGTGACACTGGGCATGTGACTTTATCTCTCTGAACCTCACTTTCCCCATCTGTAAATACGTAAAATAACATGATCTTCCTAGGACTATACTGAGGACCAAATTGAGGTGTATGAGATGCTCAGGGCAGTGCCTAGCACTTAGGAAGCTCAATGTCTGCTGCACAAGAATCAGCTGCTGTGATGGTGATGAGGGAAAAGCATCTCTTGGCCTGTCTGCCAGTCAGTGCTGTTCTGGTTCCCCTCAGTGATAAGAATGAAGCAGGTCAGTGCTTCTCAAACTGCGGTCCCAGACCAGCAGCATCAGCATCACCTAGGGATTTGTTAGAAATGCACATTTCCAGGCTCCATCCCAGAGTGGCTGAATCAGCACCTTTGGGGGTGGTGTCTAGCCATCTGGGGTTTAACAAGCTCTCCGGGGGATTCTGATGCACATTCAAGTTTGAGAAGCATGAAATTACTGTTTAAATACACTGTGAAAATGATCTCCCTTCAATATAAGCTAATAACATAATCTTGGACATTGTTATTTGTGGGCAATTTTAGAGATTTTTCAGTGGCAGTTTTTGCCTCGCATGATGACCTTTAAACCAAATTCTCATGTAAGATGTAACCTATTGTATAGTTTCTTTTGCTCTTTCTCCTATTATTATTTGGCCGTGCAAGACTAAATTATGACATAATGTTCGATGCAGAGAGCCTGACATATCAAAAAGACTACAAGAAAGGAAGCCCGTGTGTGTGTGTGTGTGTGTGTGTGTGTGTGTGTTTTAAGGTATCTAGTCCCTTCCACCAGGAAATAACTCCACTTCCTCCAGCCCCTTTGCTACCCTCTGCCTCATCTCCTTCCTTTATCCTCACCTGGGTTGGAAAGGACCCTCCAGTCTGTGTTCTCCTTCCCTGCAGATTCGCCGACTGGCTGCACAGTGCATCCAGAAGAATGTGGCTGTGTTCCTCGCAGTCAAGGACTGGCCATGGTGGCAGCTCCTTGGTTCCCTGCAGCCCCTACTTAGTGCCACCATTGGAAATGAGCAGCTCCGAGCCAAGGAGGTCAGTCTATGTGGCAGGCAGGGTACTGGGTGGCTACTCCCCACACCCCGCTCCTCCTGCTTGCATCCAGGACCCTGTGCCCCTATTCCTGAACATTCTTGATCTAGGAATGCCCAGCCCAACAGCCTTGATGCCCCTTCCAGATGTTCCTCTGCCTCCATCAATGCAGATAATCCACTGTCCCATGCCCAGCTCCTGTCTAGGCTGTGGGTGGTTAGAGATACTGTTACCACCCTGGGGGTTCATGAACACTCACTACTTAACCCAGAGAAGCTCAATGGGCAGAGTCTTTGAGTCCTTTATTATTATTATTATTTTTTTTACCTCTCAGACAACACCCTTTTTCTATCATTCTTCCCTGTCACCACCTATCTTTTATAACTATTTCAATTGGTTTCTGGTTCATGCTTTTTGTTGTTATTATTTTGCAAAAATTAGTAAATATACACACACATTTAGTTCTTACATTTCTTACATAAAAAGTAGAATACTATATATACTCTTCTTCGACTTATATTTTTTACTTAAAATGTATTCGGAAAATCTTGCCGTTTCTATTCTTGTGGAGCTCCTCCTTGTGCACTCTTTATGGCTGCAGAGCCCTCCTTTGTGTGTCTGCTCCATAGTTCATTCCACCTGCCTGCTGTGGGTGGGCAGTGAAGCATCTTCTGAATGGTGCTGTCATAGGCAGTGTTGAGCCACTGGCAGAAAGGCAGTCCCTGGAGAATGAAGTGCTGAGCACGGTGTCCACACTTGGGCATACCCAGTCTCAGGCAAAGCAAGGGACTCATTCTGATGATTTGTGTTCAGCCCCTAGACTGGGCAGGGCTGGACCGGACTTGTATGAACTGAGACATTGACATTCCGAAGTGGTGAAACAAAAAGTCTCTTGTTGAATGCCGGGCGCGGTGTCTCACACCTGTAATCCCAGCACTTTGGGAGGCCGAGACGGGCGGATCATGAGGTCAGGAGATCGAGACCATCCTGGCTAACACGGTGAAAACCCGTTTCTACTAAAAGTACAAAAAATGAGCCGGGCATGGTGGCGGGCGCCTGTAGTCCCAGTTACTTGGGAGGCCGAGGCAGGAGAATGGCCTGAACCCAGGAGGCGGAGCTTGCAGTGAGCCGAGATTGCGCCACTGTACTCCAGCCTGGGCTACAGAGCAAGACTCCATCTCAAAAAAAAAAAAAAAAAAAAAAAAAAAAAAAAAAAAAAAAAAAAAAAAAAAAAAAAAAAGTCTCTTGTTGGAACCTAGCACCTGGGTATCTTCATGGATGCTGGCTGAATTACTCTGTTCCCCAACCATTCTTTAAAAAAAAAATTCATCTTTAATTTACAAAGGGTAATCGTACATATTTATGGGGTATAATGTGATGTTTTGATATATGTTTACAATATGAAATGATTAAGCAAAGCTAATTAACAAATCCATCACTTCATTTATCATTTTTTTTTGTGGTGAAAGCACTTAAAATCTACTTTTTGTTTTTGAGACGGAGTCTTGCTCTTGTTGCCCAGGCTGGAGTGCAATGGTGCTATCTCGGCTCACTGCAACCTCCACCTCCCGGGTTCAAGCGATTCTCCTGCCTCAGCCTCCTGAGTAGCTGGGATCTCAGACGTGCACCACCAAGCCTGGCTAATTTTGTATTTTTAGTAGAGACGGGGTTTCTCCGTGTTGGTCAGGCTGGTCTCGAACTCCTGACCTCAGGTGATCCGCCCGCCTCGGCCTCCCAAAGTGCTGGGATTACAGGTGTGAGCCACCACACCCAGCCAAAACCTACTTTTTACAAGCAATTTTGAAATATACAGTGCACCATTATTTGTTATAGTCACCATTCTGTGCAATAGATTGCTAAGGTTTATTCCTTCTAACTGAAACTTGGTGCGCTTTGCTCACTCCTAACATAGGTGGAACTTAATCTCTGGTCTGGAATGGTTTCTGTTCATGTGTTTGTTTTTGTAGGAAGAGCTTACAACGCTAAGACGGAAGCTAGAAAAATCAGAGAAGTTGCGGAATGAACTCTGGCAGAACACAGATCTGCTAGAAAGCAAGGTATCCCCATCCCTCCTTTTGGGTCCTTGTGGGGGATCTTTATGTCTGTTTAAGGGGGAGAACGATGATATGCCTGAAAGTGTACTAATTGCTTTACAAGCACCCCAGAATTACCTGTGAGGCATGTGCTGTTATTGAACCCATTTTACAGTAGAGGAAATTGAGGCCCTGGGATATTAAGTATCTTCCTCGAGGCTGCACAACCAGCAAGTGTAACTGAGATTCAAACCCATGTCACCTGGTTCAAAAGGGGAGAATTTCTTAAACAAGTCACAAAAGCACAAATCATAGGGAAAAATGATAAATTTGACTATATTAAAATAATGAACTTTTGTTTATCAGGGCATAAAATGTTACTTACTTGGAGTAGAAATTTGCAAACTGGAAAAGGGTATCCAGAATACGTAAAGAGCTTTCTCAAATCAACTGGAAGAAGGCAAACACTCCAATAAGAACGGAAAAACAAATATGAGCCAATAATACGAATGGGTAGTTCCCAAGGAAGGGACTCTTGTTTCAAGAGTTCAAGTGTTCAAGAATTCAAATGGCCAATAAACTGATGAAAAGACACTCAACCTAATTAGCAATTAGGAAGTGCAAATTAACACCTTAATAAGTACTGTTTCACACATCAGATTGGAAAAATCGAAGAGTGTGATGTAGCCAAATGTTGGCAAGGCTGTGTGGCAGTGGGAATTCTTATTTACTGCTGCTGGGATCATAAATTGATCTCATCACTCTTGAACAATTTGTCATTATCTATGAAAATTGAACCTGTCCATGCCCCGTGGCTGGCAATTCCACCTCTAGGTATTTATGCTAGAGAATCTTATCCATGAATATATGAAAATACAAGAAATTCATAGCAACAGCCTTTGTCCTGTTGAAGGAATGTAAACACAGGAAAGTAAACACTCAAATAGGAGCTTATTAGTAGGAGAATAGGTGAATATGTTTTGTGATATTAAAAACTGGAGCTCCCAAGAGTGAAAATGAATGAAGAGACAGGCAAAACTGTGGCTCACTGGCCAAATTCAGCGCACCACCTGCTTTTTGTAAATAAAGTTTTATTGGAACACAGCCACGCTCATTCCTTTATGTGTAGTCTATGACTGCTTTCATGTTACAATGGCAGGGCTGAGTAGTTGCAGCCTGAAACTACTCAGCGCTGCCACGTGGCCTGTGAAAGCTAAAACACTTACTCTCTGGATCTTTACAGAAAAAGTTTCCTGATCCTTAAACTAGAAAATGTGTATCAACATGTATTGCTCTCGCAAACATAATGCCAAAGGAAAATAATTCAGTCACAGAAGAGTCCTTGATCGATTAGGGGCATATCCTTGTATACTTATGGCGTCATTATATTTATGGGAATCATAACATCAAATTCAGAGTAGGGGTTACCTGGGGTACGGTCATGTGACTGGAGAAGGTTATGTTGGTTGAATGTGTGACCGCATTCCCTATGCTTTCTCTCTTTAATTGGGTGTTGATTTCATGGGCTGGGGGTGACTACATGAACCAGACAGTTCCCGCTCCAAGAAGATGACTGCAAATTACAGATAGACTTCTAGACAAAGTCATATGCTGTGTTAGTCCGTTCTTGCACTGCTCTAAAGAAACACCTGAACTGGGTAATATATAAAGAAAAGAGGTTTGATTCGCTCAGGGTTCCACAGGCTTACAGGAAGCATGGCTGGCGAGCCCTCAGGAAACTTATATCATGGCGGATTGTTAAGGGGAAGCAGGCACGTCCTACATGGCTGGAGCAAGAGGAAGAGTGAGAAGGGGCAGGTGGTATACACTTTTAAACAACCGGATCTTGTGAGAACGCACTCACTATCACTAGAGCAGCAAGGGGGAAATCTGTCCTCATGATCTGGTCACCTCCCACCAGGCCCCTCCTCCAACACTAGGGATTACAATTTGATATGAGGTTTGGGCAGGGACACAGGACCAAATCATATCATGTGCTATTATGTTGCGTGTGGTCAGCAAGCCACGGCTAGACCAAAGAGGAGCTTTTCGAGGAAAACCTGCTGTTCTATGTAGACTTTCAGGACTTGGGAAAGGGAGGCACTTGTCTAGGGAATAAAATGTAAGGGGTCACCAAAAAACTCAGCAAAATAAATAATATTTTAAAATTGTAAAGTAATGCAAAAAAAATCCCTGATGAAGAAAATATCAAAATTTTAAGTAAATGCAAAATTTGTAGGCCAAGATTAGGGTGAGGCAAGTAAACATTCTAAACAGTGTGAACCAATCTTTATATAAAATGTTGATATTTTCTTCATCGTGGATTTTTTGACTAATTGAGGTTTTTAAAATATTGCATTAAAATCTTATCTTGATTTCTGAGAGTTTTTTTTTTTGACACCTCCTTAAATGTTGCACCCTAGGTAAGTGTTTTACATGCTTCATTCTAGTCTCAGCTCTGTTTGTCCGTGAAGCTCTGGGTACCTCCAAGGATTCTGTTAAAGACCAAATGAAACCCATTTTTTCACCCACTCAACAAATATATATGAACATCTCCCATGTGTTGTTAGACATTTGACTGGACACCTTGATAGAGCTAGGAAGGAGGGAAAGTCCCTGTCCTTACACAAGGTCTCCAGGCCGATAGGGGGAAACAGACCACAAGCAAGCTTGTCACATCATGAAGTGCTACGGATATGAAGCAGAAGGAGGTGACAGTGATGGAGGTTGAGCATGGGCTCTGTTTGCCTAAGTGGTCACGGAAGAATTCCATGGAAGGGGATGTTGGACTCTAGATCTGAATGATTTGCTGTAATCTATATGCAGATCTGGTAGAAAGAGTAGATATGGCAGGTGCCAAGGTCCTGGGACAATGTGAGATAATATTTGTGAGTCCAGGACAAATTTAAAGCTTTCTACACCTGAGAGCACTTGGTGTTATTATTTGCTTATAATATTGTTTGGCTTGTTTGATGGACAATGGTAACTGTAAATGGATTTATGATTAAGCCAACAGAACCTACTCTTCTTTCCATGTTGATAACCCAAGTTGAGCCTGAGATGGCTCACGTGGGGATGTGGAATGAAGTTTGGGAGGAGGCTATCTCTTTTTTTGCTTCTTCTCATCTTCCCTGTAAGATTGTGTCCATTCTCCCTGCATTAAAGTGTCAACCGTGGAGTTGGCCAGGGAGAAGACAGAAGCCTTGCTCCTTGCAGGAAGGACCACATCCACACAGAGAGTTAGGAAAGGCTGGGCTGAGATGCACCTTGAGCCTATGCTCCTCCTATGCAAAAGACTGTAAGGGGGAGAAGAAATGACACACACGTGCCTGATGTCTCATTCATGTCTTGTGAGAGCAAGCTGTCTGACCTCTCTTGCTGGCAGCAACAATGAGTAGAACAGCAGAAGTGAAAAATTGGAGAGCTGTGGGCTGGTTGGGAATATCAGGGACTTCCCTGTAGAAATTCCTTCCCACTGAGCTGACATTTGAGGCAGTCATTAATCACGAACTGTCAGGTCAGATTTGCCATGCATCGGCTGTTGGGGGAGATGTGTGGGGATGAGATGAATATCTTCAGCATCCAGAGCTGCAGTTTACAGGACACTCAGAGAAGGAAGGGTGGGGGCTCAGGCTTCTGCAACCCGAACCAAGCAAACAAATGCCAACACCTACAGAATATTCTGCTCAGCCTCTTTAACTCTTTGCTTGTATCATGGTTACAACAAGATGTATGGGGCCTTGAAAAATTAAGATAAAATTTAAAAGTGAAGAAAGCCAGAGCAAAGGGAAATAAGAGTTGATGAGTGTATGAAGCCGGAGGAAGAGGTAGAAAATGGAAATCCACCCTTGGCCTTGGATGCCCTCTCACTTCATAGCCTTCACATGTGCTGTTGACTCTGCCTGAAACACTCCCTTCATCCTCTTCACCTGGTTAATATTTCTTCATCCCTTGTCACTCATTTTAGGTGGCACTTCCTCTAAGAAGCCCTCTTCAACATTCTAAGGGTGGGTTAGGGCCCTACTCTGTGCTACCACTAGCCTTGTTGTTTCCCCTCACAGGATTAATTGACTCTTTCCTAGTGACCTTCTGTATCTGTGTCCCAGCTAGACTGAAACCCCTGAAACAGGGATCAATAATCCCTATTTTCATCCCTGTTCATCAAATAGTCCCAGTTCCGGGCACAGGATAGATAAAGAATAGTCAAATAGAACCATTAAAGTTGGGCTGAAAAATCCAACACTGAGCTTCCTAGCATATTGCATGTAGATTGAAAAAAAAGAGAAACACCTGTTGCATGAGATAAGAGTAACTTTTCTGAGTATTGAGGTGTTAGGGAAATTTATTCCATGGATTCTCATAAAAGGGGCACTAAGGGATTTAGCAAAGTATGACTTCAGCAATATTCCCACAGTAATTGAGAAGGGATTGAGTAGGAGCACTTTTGGTAGCTTCATCCTGAACTGCAAGCCAAGAGCATGATGTCCATTCTATCAAAAATGAATCAACTGAAATCAAAGCGGTGCTTTATCCAGGAAGCATATTTGATGACTGAGTATTATGATGACTTTATCTTCCTCAGATCTTTCTCTCCCTTCCCACTTCATCTTCCCCAACTTCCAATGCTACTACTGGTTTATGTTGGTCACTTTTACGTTAAAAATTTTTTTAAATAGTTTTAGAGGGTACAATGGCAGTTTTTTTCACATGGATGTATTGCATAGTGATGAAGTCTGGGCTTTTAGTGCAACTACCACCCAAATATTGTGCCTTATATTCATGAGGTCATTACTCTCTTTTAATTAGTTAATTAATTAATTTTTATTTTATTTTTTGAGACAGAATCTCACTCTTTTGCCCAGGCTGGAATGCAGTAGAGTGAACACAGCTCACTGCAGCCTCAACCTCCTGGGCTAAAGCGAACCTCCTACTTCAGCCTCCCATGTAGCCAGGTCCACAGGCATGCATCACCATGCCTGGCTGTTTTTTTCAATTTTGGTAGAGATGGGGGGTCACTTTGTTGCCCAGGTTTGTCTCTAACTCCTGGGCTCAAGCGATCCTCCTGCCTTGGCCTCCCAGAGTGCTGGTGTGAGCCACTGCACCAGGCCTGTAATTACACTTTAAAGAGCATTCCAGTCACCTGGGGAGCGGTTAGCCCTGTATCTTCCCCAGTCCACCTCCTGAGGGTCTGACCCAAGAGGAGGTTCTTGGTATGTGGAGGGCGGGGGAGCGCACCAGCTCCTAGGTGATCCTGATTCAGGGAGGGGGATGAGGTTGCTTTAGAGCAGTGGTTCTCACACTTGCAAATGTGTCAGAATGCCCTGTAAGACTTCTCAGAATACAGATTGCTAGACTCCAGCCTTAGAGATTCTGAATCAGTAGGCTTGGCATGGCCTTGGGGAGGCTGTATTTCTAACATGCTAGAATGCTAAAGCTGCCTGTCCTGGGACCACACTTTGAGACACATTAGGCCAGAGAACAGCTAGAAGATATCTTCTTCTACGTGCATCTCCTTTCTTGGAAGGGAATTTCTGTTAACAGACAGGGATCAGACATCCTTCCAGGACCATGCATCATGAAGACACCCCTGCTGCGGTTCATGGCCTCTGCATGCCACCCCTTTGTCTCTGGAGGGGGAGAAACAGTATAATATAAACATTGCTAAAACATGTTGTGTCTCGTCAGTGAAAACTCCATTTGACTAGGCTTATTAAAAAGACAACGCTATTGCAAAATGATTTAAGTGCTTCATTTGTGAAGGAGCAGAAGAGGAGATGAGGAGCCTCTAAGAAGCTGGCTATAAATACTCTTCAAGCATGCAAAATCTGCCTTGATGCAAACTGGAGTTTTTTTATTTTCATAAGAAGGCAGTGCTGGCCTTCTTGTTGGAAGCACCTGTAAGGTTTTGGGAGCACATGGGATAGATAATGAGGTGGGGTGTTTCCCACCCCCCCTCTGGAATAGTTTCTGGATTTTCCCCCCAAGACCTTATTTATGGCAAAAGACAGGCCCATGCACTCCTGATTTCTGGCCTCAATAGCCTGAGAGGTTTCGCTTTTGGTAAGAAATTGTGGAGACAGTCCCCGATGGGGACTGGAGATGTATGTAGGTCAGAAAGTCTATTTGCAAAGTGCTGAGGGAGTTTGATCATGGGTCATGAGTGTGGCTTCCAGCTTGTCTCTAGCAGGGGGGTAGGAAAGTGACTTGATGGGGTCATGTGGTCACTGGTGACTGAGCCCAGACCACATCTGAGGTCTCCTGACTCCTCGCTCCATAGTCCTGCCACAGCATCATGCTTCTGCGAGGAACTGGACTGGTAGCTCCCTAATTCCCGGGGGGGAATTAGACAGCCTGGTTTCTTATCTGTCTTAGGCTATTAGGATCTGTTGAGCCTTCACTGCTGGGACATGCTAGGGAGTGTCTCCTGGTGGACAGTGGAAGAGACATGGTGGTCATATTCATAGATGGTCCTGGTGGAAGTAACTAAGGCCTCTCAGCTAAAGAACAGCTGGTGTATTCTTTCTGACTGTGTGCCTCAGTTTGCCCATACAAAACCAAGTCCATAACCTCTCCTCTAACTGCCTTGTAACACAGATGAATAATCTGGGCACTGTACAAGGTAAGGAATGAGTACAGTGACCCAACCTTGTATGTCCAGTTTGGAGGGGCAGAGAGTCGAGCTAGCTTGAGTTCCAGATGGCTGACTTTGTACCATTATTGCTACAAGATTGTGGGCAAATTCTTCAAGTCTCCTAGCCTTGGTTTCATCATCAGTAAAATGGCAATGGTAATCATTACTTCATCTTGATAAGCCTGTGGGGAGAGGGTGCATATAAAACAGTTATAACACTGCCTGCTATCGAGCAAGCCACATCACCACTATTACCAATAAATATATTTTTAAAAATGTTCACCCTCCCCCCAGTAGAGTGAATTCCTCAAAGATAATGACACACCTTAGACAGTTTTATACCCTTCTGTGTCTAGTACAAAGCATTCAATGCAAATTCAGTGAATGAATGGAGTCATACTGAATTTAATTAGAAAAATTACATTTAGGGAGTGACGTTCTGTGCCAGCTGCTGTGATAAGTCCTCTCAGCATTGTGAGCATTTACCTGCATTATCTAATTTTACCTGTAACTCGAACTGTGAGGAAGGTTAGTTAGTATCCCCATCTTATAGATGAGGCAAGGGAAGCCCAGAGAGCTGAAGTGATTTGTTCTACATCACACAGCTGGTGAATGGCAGAATCATGATTTGAACCCAGGGCTGGTCAACTCTGAACAGACTGTGATAGAGGAGAAGCATCTACTCAGGTGGGAAATGGGGTCAGGGAGGGCTTCACAGGAGAGAACTCTTGAAGGATAAGCAGGAGCTGGCCAGGTGACAAGGTGAGGGGACATTCCAGGTACAGGGCACAGCAAGAGCAGAGGCAGAGAGCAGAACCTGGTCTGGCAGGTGCAATTCTGGTGGTTGGAGTGTCTTGTGTGTGTGTGTGTGTGTGTGTGTGTTTGCGGGGCGTGGGGGGTTAGAGATGAGGCATGAAGCTGGACTGGATCGCAGGGGGTCAAGAGAATCACGTTCGAGGTTTGGACTTCATCCTGAAGGGGAGGGCAGGACCAAAGGACATTTTCAAAAAGGAGTATGTGGGTGTCATGATCTTAGGATTATTTCCTCTTTGTGCTGAAACACTTGGGGGGCCCTAGTGGCCCTTGAAGCCCCCTTCTAAAGCCCCCAAAAGGCCACAACTGTCCCTTCTTTCTAGAGGGACCCCCAAGGCCAATGGGTGGTGTGTCACCCTCATATGCCCCGCTCAGAGGCGTAACCTTTCTCCTGGCATTCTTACAAGATTGACCCATTCCCACTGACATCCAGAGCCTATAGAGCCTTCCCATGTATGAATTGCTGTCACGCACTTAGTAGTTCAGTCAACCCATATTCATTGAGTCCTCAAGAGTCAGTTTGGCAGAGTGGTTAAGTAGCCACCGCCTGGCTGGTGTCCTTCGGTGAGTGCTTGCACCTTGGTGCCTCAGTTTCCCCATCTGCCACCTGGAGACAACATCAGTACCCACTTCTCAGCATTGTGAACATTCTGTGGGTAAACCTGTGCATGTGGTAAGCACTATCTGGTGGTAATGGTTATTATTATGGTTATATTATATGCTACTATTACTTAGTAGCAAGTGGTGAACCCAGCTGGGATGCACAGCAGATGGCTGGAACTGGTGTCCAACAGGCATCTCTGGGGACCCCGGGAGCCTACCACTAAGCTGCAGATTTTTTCTGAATTTCCCCTGATGACTGAGGCAACTCTGGGGGCAGTACCATGAGACTGAAGCCATGGCTTAATCTCCTTGACGAACATCCCACGAGCCAGCTGGTGCTGCAGTTGGGCTGGCCCTGCATCTACTGCCTCATTTTGTCTTTTCTTCACTCAGGTTGAAGGGGATGGGAGTGGGGGCTTCCCTTACACTGGGCATCCACCTAGGCTTTCTGGCCAAAGTGTCCAGCAAGGGTGGTTGAGGTCCAGATCTTACTTGGTCTTTGATCTGTACCCACTGGCTACTTAATCTCAGCTCTCTGGGCTTTGGCTGCCTGGTTTGTTCTAGGTGGATAATTGCTTTACTAACCTCCAGATGCCAGAGGGGTGAGGGAGGTCAAAGAAAGGGTCAGATGGTAGATGTGGGACAGAAAATAGTGGGATTGTTGTGAGCCAGGTGCTGGGAATCAGGCAGCCCAAGCCGGGTTACCTCTGCTACTTAACCAGCTATGATCCTAAGCAAATCACTGCCTCTCTCAACTCCTCAGTTTCCTGTTCTGTAAAAAGGGGATAACAAAAATGCCCTTCTCATTAGGTATTTGAAGGGCTTAAGGCAGATGACATATGCCAGGTGCTTAGCGCATACCTATCCTCAACATTTCAAGAGTGTGAGCTGTTTCTCACACAAGGGGTTACAATGAACAGATCTTTCTGTGCAAATTGCAAAGTACAGGAGGAGAGTGAAAAGTTGCTGTTTCCTGCTGTCTGCAGGTCAGATGGTTTTGGGGCTTGAGAGTCTGTGAATATAAGAGCTGAGGACAGGATCAAGCCAAGACCTGTGTGTGCCCCTGTGGTTTGTTTGTCTCTCCGACTGGCCAGTGGGGTCCTTCAGAACAGGACCTGGCACACAGTAAGTGCTCACATAGTGCTTGTTGGATCCATGAAGAACAAGCAACAGTGACGGTCCCAAGGACCCCAGGTGTGTCCAGCATTTAACATCCATGAAATCCCAGTTACTCACTGCTTGCCCAAGCTGCAAATGGGGCCAGTGCACAGGATATTTTTTTTCTGTTCCACTCCATACAAAATATACAACAAATTTATTAATTCCTGTCCCCTTCTCTCTGGCAGGCCCTTGGAGTAGTGTCCCTCAATAGAATATTTCTGTTGATTCGGCCAAGTGGTAGATCCGGAGAGGTTTTCTTTTTCTTTTTTTTTTTTTTGAGATGGAGTCTCGCTCTGTCGCCCAGGCTGGAGTGCAGTGGTACAATCTCGGCTCACTGAAAGCTCCGCCTCCTGGGTTCACGCCATTCTCCTGCCTCAGCCTCCGGAGTAGCTGGGACTATAGGCGCCCGCCACCACGCCCGGCTAATTTTTTTGTATTTTTAGTAGAGACGGGGTTTCACCGTGGTCTCGATCTCCTGACCTCGTGATCCGCCTGCCTCGGCCTCCCAAAGTGCTGGGATTACAAGCGTGAGCCACCGCGCCCGGCCTTCAAGATAATTTCTAGTTAATTGGTTTTTGAGTAATCTGCAAGGACTTTTCTGGGTTTGCAAACCAGACTTCCCCCTTCATTCAATTGGTTTTCAATTTGCAATTGCCTGACAGCTCTGAGCATGGTGCCTGCTCCATGCTCCATCCAAAGCCCCTGTGCCCCATGGTGTGGGAAGGGATAGGGATTTGTGGGGACAGGGGTAGGTCAGGGGCCACTTGTCTCTGAGAAAAACGTGTCATTTTCCCCAATTTGAAAAGACTAATTGTCCTTTGGGCTCCAGACTTCGGGTTCTGTGAAACTCAAAATTAATGCATCAAATTAATTGTGTGCTCCCCTTGCTCAGGCCGATTAGCATAAATTAAATTTCACACTAATTGGCTAAGGTGGAGAGAACACAATCCTGGTGCTTGGAATTAATGCTAATTTCAAGGATGGTGGTTAGGGGTGTGACCTGGGGCATTCCTGGCTTGCACCTCCCCGTATCGTGTGGCCAGTGCAAATCAGCAGTCTTGCAGCAAGAATGATTTTGCACAGCCTTAAGCAAATCTAACCCCTTCAAATCCAAGTGTGAGGCCAAAATTAGGAGGAGACCCTGGCAGTTTCTGTGGCAGTAATTCTTAAATTTTGTTGTGCATAAAAACCACCCTGGGGCAGGTTGAAATGTAGATTCCTGAGTTATGCTTAGAGATCCTGGTTTGGGGGGTCTGAGAGTCCTATAATTTGCATTTTCTCTTATTTTTTTAAGAGTCAGGGTCTCACTCCATCACCCTGACTGGAGTGCAGTGGTGTGATCATAGCTAGTGCAGCCTAGAACCCCTGGGATCAAGTGATCCTCCTGCCTCAGCTTCCAGAGCAGCTGGGACTATAGGCACGCACCATCTCAGCTGGTTTATTTTTAAAAACTTTTTAAAGCCAGGGTCTTGTTATGTTGCCCAGGCTGGTCTTGAACTCCTGGCCTCAAGTGATCCTCCTACCTCAGCCTCTCAAAGCACTGGGATTACAAACATGAGCTATCATGCTCTGCCCTAGAATTTGCATTTTAACAACCCTCTGAGGTCATTGCCACGTAAGTACTTCCCCAGTGCACGGTGTAAGGAACAGCAAGAGAAAGCTCCATGCTGGAGGCAACTGGGAGCACCCTAGGAGAGTCCCTCATTAATTAACTGGAGGTCCTGACTTGGGCCTGACTGGTCTGAGTTCAAATCTCAGTTCTGCCTTTTACATGTGATGTGACTTGGAAATGCTTTCCCCAAGCCTTCTTTCTCCTCTGTGTCTGTTGAAATGTGGTCTCAGCAGTCGGTGATGTGGTCAACAGGGTGGGAAGCAGATGGGCTGGAGAAGTGAAACAGATGGGGAGCATGGAATGCACAGAGCAGCGTCAGATTTTGTATTTTTTTCCACTCTTTTTGAAAGATACTTTGTTTTGTTTTCTGATTACAAAATCAGTTAAAAAAATCAACAGTACAGAAATGCATCACAAGAAAATTGGAGTTCCCTGTGAGCCCATCCTTCCAGGAAAAAAAAAAATCTCAACAGTTTGGGAGTGCTTTGTTCTGTGCAAACAAAAATGGGATTACACCAAACATTCTATTCTGTAAATTTGCCTTTTATTTCCTTTTGGCAATATATCTTGGGGATATATATTTTTTTATGTCAGAACATAGATCTGTGTCTTCCTTCTTCATGGGACAGCTGAATAAATTTTGAGCCTGCCTAAGATGACAGTACCCAGAGAGGCTAGCTCGGGAAGGGCAGCTACGTTGCTCATTGTAAGAACCATTTACCTTCTCAGTAAAAATAATGCAGAGTTGCCCCTAAATATCAGTCATGATGCAGAGGGTCCGACATCTTCACATGCAAAATTTGCAGCAGGAGGACATGTAACTGTACCCAATTCAGTGCATTTTACAGCTCAGGTGACCAAGGCTCCAGAGCAGGAGGGATTGTCCAAGGTGTTAGTTGTTGAGTCTGGACTGGAACCTTGCACCCTACCTTTTTCTTTTTTTACAATTCTGCTGCCTCCCATAAGAGGTAGCCTCAGTTTTATAAGCTGCCCTTCTCCTACATAGGGTTGTTTCTCTGCCTCTTAGCCACAAACACTCCGCTAATATATTTCTCCCCTTACGTACTCTGCCATGTCCTCAAGCCCTGAATGCTTCATTTTGGAATGATAATGCCACAGAAGCCCTGCTCATTTGGCATCGGTGGCTGGTCAGTTAATCAGAAAAAAAAAAAAAATTCAGTGCAGGTGGGAATTCATTTAAAAATTCCTATTTTAAAATTAATTACATGTGTAATTTAAATCACCGCATTTCTGAGGCAAGACCCATCCATTTCTTTCTTTCTTAAGCCACGCTCATAATATACAACCTTATGATTTCCAATTTTGGCTTCTTTAAAACAGAGCAAATGGCAAAGTAATTTGAATACAAAAACCTAATTTTTTACTTCGAGTTTCTTTTTAGTTGTTGCAACAACACCTATTTGGCAGCGTTTTAAAAAGCAGCTTACCTTTATTAATTCCTTCCAAGGCATTCAACCTAGTTTTCATGGAAACTCTGTCCAGCCATATTTTATAAGTTTATGTAGTAGCTAACTGAATAGATAGCTACGATAAAAATGCAATAGACAAAAACAGTTTGGGAGCACACACACTGATACTGGATGTGTGTGCCTGTCACCTGCTAGAGGCAGATGGGCCGTGGGGAATTGTAGAGAGGTGGTCTGGTAGAGAGCATTCTGGTGCAGTGGGCATCCATCAATGTGTCTTACTGAGGGACAGTGTTGGTACATCCAGGGAGATGATTTGCTAAAAGCTGGTTACGAAGAGATTTCACTAAAATGGCCATTTTTAAAACTGAGCACTTACTATGTGCCAGGCACCATGCTAAGCTTTCAATGGATTATCTCTCTGAATCGTCAAAATAACGATATGTGTTGTTTTTCCCCCCTTTAAAGATGAGAAAACTGAGAACCAGCAAGGCATCCTGTTTGGTGTAAAATCACACAGCTAGTGAGTGTTGAACCAAGAGTTCTACCACAGCAAGACCAATGAAATTCTGAAGTCCATCCTCTTAACGAGTTGATTATACTCAAGCGTTGCTTTCCCATGATAGCTAGCGATTTGTCCAAAGGCGGTCCCGTGCGTGGGGAGAGAAGGGTTGGTGGCTCCGTTGAGTGACCCTTCCTTGATCACCCCATTCCCCATCCCAGATTGCTGACTTGACCACTGAGCTTGCCGATGAGCGCTTCAAAGGTGATGTGGCCTGCCAGGTGCTGGAGAGTGAGCGGGCAGAGCGGCTGCAGGCCTTCCGGGAGGTCCAGGATCTCAAGGTGAGTGGTCGGGGTGGCCGGGGGTGGCAGAACATGGTGGCCAAAAATGGTTGGGTCCACCCCCCGACCCTCTCGTTGGGGATCAGTAAGCTTAAGCAAGATGCACAGTTGACTGACTGCTGGGCTGAAGGTCCTGGGGGACACTTAGGTCTCCTAAGGCTTGGCCTTGGGGGTGTTACGGGTGGATAGTCCCTGGCTAGAGAGGCAAATGGAGGATTGTGCAGAAGGTGGACAGTCTGGCTTTGGAGGTGATTTGGGTGAGAAATATGCCGCAGGTGGCTAGCCCATGGTCCTGGATTCTGCATGGCTCAGGGCTATGCAGAGGGTGGCCAGTCCAAGCCTTGGAAGCACCATGGGTAAGATGACCAGCCCAGGTCTTCTGTCCAGCTCTAGTTTGGACCTTGAGACCTTTCTTCTAGAACAAGCATGAACAAGTCCAGAAAAAATTGGGAGACGTGAATAAACAGTTGGAAGAAGCCCAGCAGAAAATTCAGTTGAATGACTTGGAAAGGAATCCCACCGGAGGAGGTGAGCAATCTGGGACTCTTGGGGCTGGAAGCTGATGGACAAAGTTGTCTTTTCCATTTATTCAATCACTCATAGATAAAGCACTTTTTAGGTGCTAGATATTGCATGAGGGGCTGCGACTTTGGCAGAGCAAACAGGCACAGCGTTACTCTCTTGGAGCTTACAGTCTAATGGAATAAGCAGATATTAATCAGATAATCCAACAATACCCCAGGTAACAAATTATCTGTGTGATATGTGCTGTTTAGTTTTAATGCAAAGAATGATTTTTAAATAGTGGCTTTGTGGGCAATGTACTTTTATGTTTATGTGAATATTTTAAAAATAAATTTTGAGAGGCCTGGCATGGTGGCTCACACCTGTAATCCTAGCACTTTGGGAAGCTGAAGTGGGAGGAATGCATGAGCTCAGGAGTTCAAGACCAGCCTGGGCAACATAGTGAGACCCCATTTCTACAAAAAATTTTAAAAATTAGCCAGATGTGGTGGCATGCGGCTGAAGTCCCAGCTACTTGGGAGAATGAGGTAGGAGGATCACTTTAGTCTGGGAGACCTAGGCTGCATTTCACCCTGGGCTACAGAGCAAGACCCTGTTGCAAAAAAATAAAAGCAAAAAGAAAACATAAATTTTGAGGAAGGTAGTCTAGTGGTTAAAAGTTGGAACCTATGAAGTTGTATTTCTGGATTTGGATTTTGGGGCAAAGAAATTGCCGTGCCTCAGTTTCTTCCTCTTTCAAATGGAGATTGTCTTGGATAATTGATAGAAAATGTTTAGCCACATGTGTAGCATAGAGTGATGAATAGCTAATAGCTGCTTTACTATTATTATTATGAGGAATAATGAGATCACAGTCCATCCTTACAGCAACCTGTGGAACAGAAACTACTGCTCTCCCCATTTCACAGAGGGTAAAGCTGTGTCAGGCACTCGACAGTTATTGAATGGCGAGAAGGCGAGAGGACTCTTGGTTTTATCTGGGATATTATACATTTGTTAGTAGTGCCAGGAGTTTCTGGAGATGTCCTTCTTACACAGTTTCCTGGAGACTTCGTGATTGGATGGCATGGTGACAACTTTGCCAACTTGTCACCGTGCCTCTTACTCGCCCCAGCCTAATGGAGTTGGGTGATAAGGATATCCAGTGGGTCAGCTTCTATAAAATGTCAGTATTATTCCCTCTGTGTGTCCAGAGAATGTGTGCCCTTGAAATGTCAGGGACAGTCAGGGGAATGGAGATCAGGGGTCTGTGGAGAAGAGACAATGCGTATTTATTTTCTGTTTCATTCTTGTTCTTCTTATCCTGGCTACCCCCGTGGCAGGCATTTACCAGGGAGGTTAATACAGATGAGTTTGAGGCTCTCTTATAAGCGAGACCCAACAAGGTAGGGTACACGTAGGGAGAGGGGAACATGTTGGTATAGAATCAGTAGTGTGGGACAGTCTCTGGCCTTGGAGGTAATTTCTATAAAATCCCCAGAGGGGCGCCAGTGTCAGTTCCATCTGCGTGAGATTCATGTCTAAATAATGCTTCCCAGTTTGTTTTCCTCTGTTAAGATTGGGGTGTTAATGAGAGGGGGCCATGTGCTTAGCTCATGAGCACATTAGTCACAATGCTATATAGGCTCTCAGCTAGGGATGCTCATTCCAAGAAGCCAACCCACAAATATTTTGTTTTTCATTATGAAAGTAATACATACTCATTATAGAAAATGTCTAAAATATAGGAAATTTGGAAGAAGAAGTAAAACATTTTAATCGTATCATCGCAGTAGTACCGCAACCACCTCTATGGTTCAAGATGGAGTATGAATTATTTAAAAAATATGTTTTCCTTTATGCATGGCTAAATATTTAAAGAGAACCTTTTGTGATAAGCACTCAGCACTGAGCTGGACACTGTGGGGGTTACAGAGGAATTTTAATTGGGCCCTGCTCTCAAGATATTCACAATATAAATGGGGAGATCAGGTAAACTCAGGAAAACATGTTGATTAAGGGTGGCACTCATGGGAAGGGAGGCTGGAGGTAGAGATGAGCCTTGAAGGAGAACACTTTCCCTTCTTGTTCGTGTTGCCCACTCATGCCACTTGCTCTACAGCACAACATAGCACAGAGTACATGGGAAGCTGCAGAAATGCTTTCTCCTGCTCCTTCTTACTTTTGCAGGCTATGCTGCTTGTAATTGTGAGGCTTTTCCTGGTGGAGAGATAGTGTGCTTTTCCCATCATGATGTTTTTACCTTGGTGGAAGCTTGAACCAGCTTTAACTCTTTATTATTATATCATCCTTCATTTGGTTAGTGATGTAGAAATCTCTATTGAGGTCACCTCTTTCAAGAACTTAATCTACCATCCACCTCTCTATCCATCCATCCATCCATCCATCCATCCATCCATCCATCCATCCATCCATCCATCCATCCACCTATCCATCCATCCATCCATCCATCCATCCATCCATCCATCCATCCACCCATCCACCCATCCACCCATCCACCCATCCACCCACCCATCCACCCATCTACCCATCCATCCATTTATCCCTCTGCCCATCTACTCACTCACCTATCCATATACCCTACCATTTATTTATCTATCAATCCATGCATTCATCCATCCATTCACCTGCTTCTCTGTCTACACTAACATCCATCCATCCATCCATTTTTCCACTTGCCCAACTGTTTATCCATTAATCCTCCACTCTATCATCTAGTCAAACATCCTATCCATTCAACTATCCACCTTTCCAGTGGAAGTTATCGAGTATTTACTGTATGCTAGGCATTATAGTATATTCCGGGAACACAGTGGTGAACAAAATGAGTTTGTTGTCTTATTAATTTGAGTTATCTTCTGGATTTCTGTAAGCTTCTTTATGAAAGCCCTGATCATACTAGGTTTCAGCTGTCTTTTTACTTGTTTCCCTTGCTTGATTATTCTGGAAGGTGGGTGGATATGGCTTCTTATTCATTTCATTATCCCTTGCATCTTGTACGAAGTAGTGTGCTCAATGAGTGTGTGAATGGATGGATGGAAGGATGGATGGATGGATGATAGATGAATAAGTGGGTGGTCTCTGTCTTTGGTCGTCCACTCTGCAGAATGTTTTCCACAGGTTCATTAACTTAATGGGCATTATTCTGTTATTCAGATAGTCAAAAGATAAGGCATCTTAGCCTAAAATAATCCATTCTAATCAGTCAAACAGTTTTAATCAAACCAGCCAATAATTTTTTTGAGATGTTTATCGAATCAAGGGATTTGGTATCCATCTTATCTTGGGGAGACATCTTCTGACCAGTTTAGTAGAGTCTTGAATTATTGCTAATTTACTTATTTGTTAATTCCACCGGCAGCCAATGATTATATACTCTGTACAACCCAATAAAGTTGGCCAGTAGGATGACTCTTTTTACTTGATTATTGTATTAGGTTCATTAAGCAATCCATGAGCTTGTATCAACATGTATGGGAATCTGCTTGTAGGGAACTCTTCCAGAGGGTGTGAAGGACTCACAGATGACTGAAACAGCTCCCTTGCCCTTAATGATTATGAAATTTCCTTGGAAAAAGGAAGATACGAATACACTTACAGAGACAACTAAACAGGATAGGCAACCAATCTTAGAAGAGTGAGCAGTCAAGAACTTTAGACAGTTGGAGGTGGTCAGGACAGGCTGCCTGGAGGAAGCGTTATTTAAAACTCAGACTTAAAGCATAGTTTCTTGGTCCAAGGTTGAAGTTCAGGGGCTCCGTGAATATTGTGAAATTGCATGCCAAGAGCCAAGAAAGTGGAGGAGAGCCACTCTCACTCTTGCCTTACACTCATTTGGCCTCTTATCCTGGTCTCCCTGACTCCGTTAAACAGCAGACGAGTGGCAAATGCGCTTCGACTGTGCTCAGATGGAGAATAAGTTCCTCAGAAAGCGTCTGCAGCAATGTGAGGAGAGGCTGGACTCAGAGCTGACAGCCAGGAAAGAGCTGGAGCAAAAGGTAAGATGTGGAGATAGTCTGGGCCACAGAAGTGTTAGAGAGTGGGCAGGCTCTCACCTCCACTGTGGGTGATCGAGGTATTGGCTGAGCCTGGGGAGGGAGGAAGAGGACACAAGCCCCTTCAGGTTTTTCCATCTCCACTGTTATTACAAATGCTGGTCACTGCGAGACATGAAAAATATTGTCTGTACATGTAGATCTTCTATCCAGAGACTGCTCTGTGGTGTAAAGAACATGGACATTAACTCAGGATATCTGAGTTCCAGTTCCATTTCTATGTGAACCCTGTGGAAGTCACTTTAGCTCATGTTTCTTATGTATTACATAATTATCAGTGGTCTCAAAACCGTCACATTTCCCCATTGCCTCTATTCTAATCTGCTACCTCCATCTCTCATCCAGACCAAAGCAACAGCCTCCTAGCTGTCCTCCTTGCCTCTGGCCTCTCCTCTCAACCACCTGCCACATCTCAGCCACGGAATGTTTCAGAGTCTCTTTCAGATTGTTCTATGATCATAAAGTATGCTGACTCTCATGGTGGATTTTTTTCCTTGCGTGTTTTGTAAATTTTGTTTTTGAGCTCATCTTCAACAGGTTTCTCTGCTCCTCCCCCAGTAGTCCCAGGTGTTCTGCATTGTGGATTTTTTTTTCTCTCCCAGTGAATTTTTGTGTGTGTATTTAGCTATTTTTTATTGTGAGTTGATCTTCAGCAGGAGATTTAATTTTTTTTAACATTCTATTGATTTTGATGGGAGCCCTTTGATAACAGGGTCGTGGGTGTGTTCTGCTAGAAGAAACCCTTTTTCACTTTCTTTGGCAGCAGTCCCTGGGGTAATGCTAAATTCTTGGTCTCAGATTTTTCGCAGCATGTAAAAATTGTCAATTGGATCTCTAAACCCACATGAGGCTTAGACCTGGGGTTTAAAATTCTTATGAGAGTACTTCTTCCCTCACCTAGATCCAGGGTGAAAGCAAGCTTTCTCACCACCTTCCAGGCCAGCGGGTGGAGCTTTTATTTTCTCTTCTTACTGAGGTGCATGGAGTTCTTTGAGGGGTTTGTCAATGCAACGGTCTTCATTCCAATTCTTCACCTTCCATGAGCCCAGAGCCTTGTCTCCTGTCTCTGTCTGGGCATTGAAACACAAACCTTAATCCTAAAGGGCACTTCTGGATCTATCAACTCCTCTTCCCCCTCATCCTGGCCACCATAATATTAGTATGCACCATTATTGTTAGGGCTTTGTGTCCTCTGCATTTCTGATACCCTGAAATTTCCTTCTTTCTTGAAGGTGACATTACAAATCTAATGCAATCTTATCTATATATAATATAATCTTATCTAGCCTTTCTAGATGAATGTACAGATAGTTTGGTCTCTCTGCTTGTCTTCTGTGGCCTCCAACTATCCCTGGTCTACATTCTGACCAGTTCACACTCTAACAAATGGTGTGCTAGTAAATGGCTCTCCGGAAAAAAAGAAAAAGCCCTGATTTGTAGCACTTGCCAATTTCCCTGGTGTAAATACTCCCACCATGGCCAATTTCAAACTACCATTGTGATGTCACTAACATGGAATTTGAAAGGGATGCACAGAGCTAATTCTGTGCATCCCTTTCAAGTCGGTACCAGCCGACTCCAGCACACCACTGATTCCAGCCACACTCAGTTTTTTTTTTCTCCTTCCAAAAATGCCTGATTCTTTCTCACCTCTGGGACTTTGCATATGCTATTTCTTCTTCCCCGAGCAGTCTTTCTTTTTCTCTCCTGCCTAGATATCTCCAACTGTTCTTAAGATCTTAGCTTAAATGTCACTCTCTCCAGAAAGTCTTTGCTGACGCAGATTGGGTTGGGAGTCCCTGAGTTGTCTCCCAAAACATAGGCCTCATCATGCTGTATTGTAATTACCTACTCACTTCATAGTCTCTCCCATTTGATATAAGAGCCATAGGATGGAGGTTATATTTATGTCTCTATTCTATTCTCAACGTGAGCGAAAAGTATCATGTGATTGCCTTGCAGAGGTGGGCCTGGGTGAGATCACATGGGATTTGATAAACAATGGAAGTGACTCTTGATATCCTCTATGCTGGTGGTGATGGTTTTAGTGGTCGCTTTCAAGGTGAACATTGCATCGTGGTCCTCAAGAGACATCTTGAACCATAGATAAACACAGATGGACAACTGCAGGAAAGCAGCCCAGTTCTTTAATAACAAATTATGAAGTTGAGTCAGTTTCCCTAAGGAAGGGGGATATTTATGCTACATTAAAAAGTAATAAAACTGCAACCTCTTCTGAGCAGCAGAATATAAGAAAACATCCCATTTGCCTTCCAATACTGAATTTAGAATTACAGGCTTCATTAACTCAGAGTTTTGCTTATTTAAAGCAATTCTTTAATGAGGCCATTTCTTCAAAGCCAGTGTGCTGAGTTGCGTGCTCTTTCCCAGATCTAAACTAGGACATTTAGGAGAGTGTTTCCTGGAGGAAGATGCAAGAGTCTTGACTTTTGTTTGTTTAAGGCCGTGTGCATTCCGGTATTAATTCAGTCCATGCAAAGTGCCATTTGCTGCTTTAACCTTTAAGGCTTGTCACTTGGGATTCCGGGTCAGATTTTCTAGGTGTGTCATTTTCGCTGCTCTATGGCTAATCCTCACATATCCTTTCTGATATGTCGGCTGGTGGGGATATGAGTTATCTGGTGGCTCAGGGGGTCATCAAGTTGAGGCAGGGTAGGTAAAGTCTGTGGGTGCATTGGCTGGAGGTTTATTGAGCAAAAGTAAAACCAACCTTAAGAGATTGATGGAATTATCCCCACTTTACCTCTGAGCAAACTGAGGCTCGGAAAAGTAGCTTCCTGGAGGTGACCCAGGAGGAAGGTAGTCAAGACAGGGTCTCCCCATTCTAGCATCTGCTGTTTTCTCATTACACACCTTGGAAATAGCAACTCCTTGAAATACAAAGTAAAAAGCTTGTTCCATGCCCACAGAGCCGGGTAATTCATTCTATTACTCTTACAGCTCGGGGAGCTGCAAAGTGCTTATGACGGGGCCAAGAAGATGGCTCACCAACTGAAGAGGAAGTGCCACCATCTTACCTGTGACCTTGAGGACACCCGTGTCCTGCTAGAGAACCAACAAAGTCGAAACCATGAGCTGGAGAAGAAGCAGAAGAAGTGAGTTGCATCTCTCACCACCACCTGGGCTGCCAGGGTGGGCTACATTGGAGCTGGGGTTTTCTGGGGTATCCAGGTTCTCCTTCTAACCCCTTCACTTCAACTCCCTTGTTTTGCTCTAATCTTCCTCCCTGTCCCCTCACACCTTATTCCTGTATGGTTCTCCCAAGAATCCAGCAACAAATTATTCTTTTCTCTTAGCCAGCCTCAACTATGTGGCCGATTGACCTTGTGACCTTGGGGAACTTTGTTTGCCTTTCTGGGCCTTAACATCCCCATTTGTCGAGTGAAAGGTTTGTTGCAGACGGTCAAGACAGCATGGTGATTAGGAGCCCAGGCATTGATATTAAAAGGCATCTCATTCAAGTCCTGAAGGTGCCTCTTTCTAGATGTGTGACCTTGAGCAGGTCATTCAGCCCTTCCCAGCCAGATTCCTTATCCGTAAGTTGGGGATAAGATCGTCCCTTTGTGCTGAGGACTAAATGATGCAGTCAGTACATCTAAGTGGACTGATCCTGGTTCCTCTTCCCACTGGTGAAAATTGGGCTAGAGGATAAGGAGGAGGCCAAGATACGGCCTTCTCATTTAGGACTTGGACTCTCAGATCATGTGAACCATTCTGGCAGAGACTGGGCCTTGTGTACCAGCAAGATGCTAATCTTGAATCTGCACAGTGTGGTTCCCATATTTGCATTCCCTTTGGGTTGCTGTTACAGTGAGGCGATGGTGGAGCCTGGATTTCTACCCAGATTCGCACTCTCATAGGCTTCTTCATGCAAAACCTCAGAACCTGTGATGCTTGGACACCTTGGCTGTGTTTAAAGTTCTCCAGCTCATTCGGTGAGGGGAAAAGTATACAGGGGTCCTGTTTGGAGCCAGCCAAGTCCTAATGGAGATGTCATACTAGGCAAATAGGTGGGAAGCAGCCTCTTTTAGAAGGCCCATGATAAAATACAGAAAAATGTTCCTGTGTGAGCCAAGATGTGAATTTGTGGGAACTGCCTCCTTTCCAAGAAGTAGGAGAAGTAGGAAGCAGAATTATATATCCATGGAGGTGGCATAGATTTTGAACTTGATCTGCATTAAATATTATTTCTCTTATTTATCCTTCAGCTTTCCTGAGCCGGCTTCTTCATCTGAAAAAGGTCTTTGGGGGATTGTTAGCATGCTCTCCATCCCCAGAATAAGAAAGGTTTATTTTTTGTTTATTGATATCTCACTCTGTTCCCCTTTCCACCTCCCAATGGGTGCTCTGGCTGAACCTTACCCCTGCAGTGGGGAAAATGGCTTGGCTCCATCTTGGCCACCTGCTGTATGTCCTTGGCAAATAACACCACCTCTCTGGGCCAGAGAGTGACTGATGTTTCAGATGAGTCCTTGGACTTAACAGGTCATCTGTTCTTGAAGAATGGCTCTGACATATACCCCTGTCTGTGAAATAAGAGGTTCAGATTCCATCATTCCCCAGGTTTCTCCCAGCGGTGACCCTCTTGGCCCCCAACAATGGGTTCTACTTCTGTTCTGAGAGGACTAACTGAGGGTTTCAACTCTGATGAGTAAGGGGCCAGCCTCTGGAGTTTGTGCAGCCAGAAAATTCCATCTGTCTGGTCTTTCCTTTTCCCTTTGGACAGAATCCCTCATTCCAGGGACTTATGAATCTCCCCAGGATACCCCCCAAGGAAAGTTCCTATTTCTTCATATTTGGATGCCCTCCTCTCAAAACTTAGCTTTCTTGTGATGCCCTCCGCTCTGTTACCATCTCTTGGCAGAAGCTAATTTATGTTTTGATGCCAACTGCAGATAGCAGGCATTACCTTTCCAGGTAGATTAGCATTTTATGTCTCAGTCTAACTGTGGAAGTTCAGGCAGAATGACTATGGTGAAGGGAAAATTTACAAGTCATTAATACTTCCTTGTATCTCTCAATGCTTAATCGAAATGTAGATGCAGCTGCCTCCTGAGTTTGCTGGGCCCAGGACAGAGTGATGCCTCCACATTGGTAGAGTTCTCTGTTTCCCACTTTGGCTTCTAAGTTCAGAGTGGCCTGGGATGGTTTCATTTTGGTTGGATTGTTTGTGGCATGATTACCCTATGGGTCACAAAGCTTGGTTCTTAGGGCTGATGAAATTCCGGGTAAGCCCTGTGCTAGACTCACTGATTCCAACACTCAAGGGAGGCTGGACCCAAGGCTCTTTCTTAGCAGATTGAAGGTTGTGTGCAAATCTATCTGGCCTCAGGCGATTGGCTGGTCAGTGTGGGCTGTTTGCTAGGAGTTGGTGTTTGTAGTAGCTATTCTTCGGCATCAAGTAGTCTGTTAAGTCAAGGACTCCTCTGCACCATCAGTTACTGTCTGGCCCCCACTGTCTTACCTCACCTGTCCCAGGAATGGACAGGTAGATGGGGGACTAGCTAAGACACTAGGAAAGCTGAGCCCAAGTCCACTTCCACCACTTTGGAATTTGGGGCTGAATCACTCCTCCTCTCTGAGTAATTTCAGTTTCCTCCTCAGTGAATGGATCGAATAACACATTTCTTGCTGAATTGTTGTAAGGACAACATGGATCCCAGCCCAGGACTTGGCACATTGGGACTGCTGGATCATCACCCTCATCACAATGCTTCCATTCAGAGGCAGCAAATAGTGCCCCTTGAATGATGTTACCAACGGCCAATCAGAAAGCTCCTGAGCTGTTCCAACAGGAGGGCTCCCTTATGATTGGGTCTCTCAGGAGTCTGAGACTTTGAATGATAGTCTAGTATTAAGGAACATTGGATAATCTTATAACAAGGGAGACTTTCTTGTCACCAAAGGCCAAACCCCATGCCCACTTCTGCCATATCAAGATCTCTGGAACAATAGGACTTCCTGTTTGGGCCAAGGGCAAGTGACTCAAAGTCACACCTTACTGAGGCTTGGCAAAGGCTTCTCTATCGGTTTCCTCACCTGTGATACTTCGAGGAGGCTGACACAACTGAACAGAGTGGCATAACATCCAGGAAGGGCTTCTCACCCAGTGGTCATCACAGAAGGGCAGGGGGGCCCCTAACAAGGCATTAATTCCCTGGATGACTTTCAGTAGGACTAGTCTTTGTGTTTTCTGCTTGAGAAAAAAATGAGGACAAGAATGTATAAATGTCCATCATTTTATCCATAATCAGCATGCTTTAGTATGGCATATGAGAGTATCAGCCAGACAATATGTTAACATATGAAATGTAGAATATCCTCAATCTACTTACATCCGTTCTTTTGTTCATTGGTCAGGAAATATTGGGTGTCAAATGGGGCCTGGTAGATTTAAGGGGCCTTGACATATGCTGGCAGACCAGACACCAGATAGATCAGGTTTTTGGGTTTTTTTTTTTTTGAGATAAGGTCTTGCTCTGTCACCCAGGCTGGAGTGCAGTGGCACAATCATGGCTCACTGCAGCCTTGACCTCTGGGCTCAAGTGATCCTCCCACTTCAGCCTCCAGAGTAGCTGGGATTACAAGTGCATGCCACGACGCCCAGGTAATTTTAAATTTTAAATTTTTTAAATTTAAAAATTTTAAAAATAGAGATGGGGTCTCACTTTGTTGACCAGGCTGGTCTTTAACTCCTGGCCCCAAGTGATCCTCCTTCTTTGGCCTCTCAAAGTGTTGGGATTACAGGCATGAGCCACCATGCCTGGCCACCTTTAAAATATATCCTTTATTCTATATCTGTATATCGTTTTATTCTATTTTTATTTTTGTCCATATATTTTTATTAGATTCTAGGGTTAGCATTTAGATTAGCATTTTAGTAGGGAGCTGATGGGGGCAGCAGAAGTCTCAGTCTAACAGTGGAAATTCAGGCAGAATGACTATGGTGAGGGAGAAATCTAGAATAATAAGTGTCGAATATTTTTGTGGCAAGTCTATCTAAACCCTAAAAATTGCTCTGTCGTTTTTCAGATTCCCACCCTACATCCACAGCCTTACGTAAAAGCATTGAGAAAAACTTCCAACTTCTCATTCTTTCTCTCTCTCTCTTCTTCCTTTTGCTGTCTTTCTCATGGTTCTTGGGAAACTAGTGGCCTCTCTGCAGCCCCTCCCTGCCCCTGCCTCAGTCACTCCCCTGCCCACCTGCCTATGGGGCCCTGCAGCCCCTCCCTGCCCCTGCCTCAATCACTCCCCTGCCCACCTGCCTACGGGGCCCTGACATGCGCTCTGCTTTGCACAGGTTTGACCTGCAGCTGGCCCAGGCCCTAGGTGAGTCTGTGTTTGAGAAGGGTCTCCGTGAGAAAGTGACCCAGGAGAACACCAGTGTCCGGTGGGAGCTAGGCCACCTTCAGCAGCAGTTGAAGGTAAGGGATGGGGGGCACAGAGCTATCTTGGCTCTTGGTGGCTAAATCTCAGGAAACTCCACTGTGCACCTGCTGCAAATGGTGACAGAGAGAAAACTTCACAAGGGTATCCTGGTCTGTCAAGCAGCTGGGTCCCAGTGTGTCTTAATAAAATAGCAAACAGTGGCTGGCAAATTGATGATCAGACTTTGTTTGAGCAAGATTGATGTCTTGATCTTGCTTCAGTTACCTGCACAGGTTCCGAGGTGCTTACCTGGGAGGTATGACAGGCTCAGCAGAGAATGAGTTAGCTATAACCTTGTCCAGGAGCAATGCCCTGGTCCTTGCAGGCTCCAATGCAGAGAGATTTTACTAAAATACAACACGGGTGCCTCACTCAGCTGCTCCTCATCGTTTTGTGGTTCTCTACTACTCACAGGAGAACCTCTGAGTGCTTTAGCCTGGCGTTCAACTCCTTCATGATCTAGCCCAAAGTTACGTGATCCTGGAGCTGACTTTGTAACATGAAAGAGTGATTTCTGAGCACTTTGCCTCCCTGCTCCAACATCTGAATCCCAGCCTCAGACGGCACACAGGGAAGCTTTAGCCATGTGCCTCCACTTCCCTTACAAATGGGGTGAAGCCTTTCTGTAGGTGCTCTGAGATCAAACTCTAGGGACAATTTAGTCCAATCCCACCTCCCACCCCCAACTCCATGCCTGTATGAGCTGTACCGAGAGCAGCCCTTGCTGGTGTCCCACAGGGGGCGCTGTGAGGGACGGTGGGGTCCAGGTGGAAATGGCAGGCATTGGAAAGTGGAAAGCGCCACTCCAGCCCCAGTTGGTTGTAGAGGTATCCTTGGGGGAGGAGGGAGGCATACTCATGTGACTCCGGATCTCTGTCCTCTTTGTCTCTGTAGCAAAAGGAGCAGGAAGCCTCACAGCTGAAGCAGCAGGTGGAGATGCTACAGGACCATAAACGGGAGCTGCTGGGGTCACCCTCTCTGGGGGAAAATTGCGTTGCTGGCTTGAAGGAGAGGCTCTGGAAGTTGGAATCCAGCGCCCTTGAGCAACAGAAAATCCAGAGCCAGCAGGAAAACACCATCAAGCAGCTAGAGCAGGTAGGAAAGCCCTGTCTCAGGGCAACACCCTGTCCCATGTCTCCACTGCAGAGTGATGTTATTAAAATACAACGTGGGTGCCTCACTTGGCTGCTCCTCATCCTTCAATGGCTCCCTGTTATCCCAGGGAAACTTCAGGCTCCTAGGTCTGACATTCAGATCCTTCCTGATCCAGCTCTGTCCTGCAAGGTTCAGTGTCACCTTCTCAGAGAAGCCTGCCTTAATCACCTTGCAAATAGCTCCCACTATGTTGCGTTCATTTCCCATCTCCTTAGCTGGGTTGCTTTTCTTTGTGGTCCTGCCATCATATTAGATAGTATTTTTTAAGAGTTTGCTTTATGCCTTTCTCTCTCATTAACATATAAGCTTCATGAAGTCAGATTGTTTTTCTGTTTCTCTTGCTTCTTAGTGCAATCCGAGAGCCTAGAATGAGGCCAGGTACATAGCTGACGCTCAATAAATAGCTGTTGACGAAATACCTAACATTCATTGAGTACCATCTGTGTACTAACCTCAGCCCTAAGCTCTCCCCACACATCTCATGAATCTCTAAAAGAACCTTATGTAGGGAGATCTTAGTATTATCCCCACTCTACAGATGTGGAAGTTGAGACTCAGAGACATGGAGAAAGTGTCAGGGATGGGATTTGGAACCTATGTCATCTGACCCCACACTGCCTTGAATGTCTACTATGTGCTAGGCATTGTGCACAGCTTTGAGGCAGATTGAAGTGCTACTCTTTGGGAAAAATAAAATAACAAAGGGAATAAGACAAAAATATCAAATACTCTTATACCAGCACCCTCTGCAAGGTACCAGATGAATGTTTTGTCTGCTTGCTTATTTATGTACTTACTTATTTACCTTGTTCTATAAATAATTTGAGGCAGCATACAAGATACATGTATAATAGAATACAAAAATTATAAATAAAACAATCCAAACCAGAAAAGTACAAAATAAAATAGACACTAAGGAGGGGGGTGGGGGCAGTGAATTAATATGCAGATAAAGCAAAACATATGGTCTTACACATATAATAATTTTCGCTGTAAAATTCCTGGTGGCCAGAGAGAAAAAGGAAATGTGAATTACATGCCTGCGATTAAAAAAAAAAAACCACTTTCTAGGGGAAGTAAGGCTTCTTCTGATGCTTGGCTCTAAACGAATTTCTCTTGTGGGATTTTATAAAAGGCAACTATTTTTAAAGTGTTTTTTAAAAAAATGCTGGGGCCACCCTTATGCGAAAAATATGACCAGGTGTCATGAATGTATAAAGCAGATGAACTCTGAGCAGCTCTGTTGAACTGAAGTGGGGATGGGTGGGACAGGGGTTGGGGGAAGCAGGGGTCAGCTCTTGCTTCTTGCTAACCACTACTCCATCAAGATGGAGCCTGGTGAATATCAAGACATGTGGGTGGTGGGTGTGGGGGAACAAGATCCAGAAAGTCTTGGATGCTCACTAAGGAGCGATACGAAAGATAAGTCTTTTACTCAGTCAGCCTGTATTTGTTAAGTACTTCCTCTGCATCATGCACTCTCTGGATGCTAAGGGTGCAATTGCAAATAAGACGGACACAATCTCTGCCCTCCCAAAGTTTATAGTCATGCTTAGTGTTAGGGGAATGTTGAACTTGAAGATCTGGTTATGACAGCAGGGTTGGGGGAGAGATTGGGGAAAACTTCCTGGAGGAAGTGATGTTTACTGAAGAGGGAGGCTGGAGGATAAATCAGAATTGGCTGAATAAGAGAGTTCTAGGCAGGGGACCAGCCTGTGCAAAAGCCTGAAGACAGGATAATCGTAGATATTCAAGGAGCTGTAATATGGGGTCTTTGAGGCAGCTCGTTGCCTGTATGACCTTAGGCAATCCCCTGTTTTCTCCAGACATCAGTCTCCTTATCTGTACAATCAAATATGGAGCCTTATCTCTCCCCTAGCTTCCTGCCAACCACAGCTATGAATCAGTGAAGGTTTGTGAAGAAGGTGGAATATCTGTGTAGGTCTTTAAAGGGCATGGATGACGGTGCAGTGCCATGTAGCAACCCAGTGTTCCTTGTGTTCCTTAAATGAGCAGGATCTTCACCGATCCAAGAATAAAACAAGCCCTCTTGAAAACTGTTAACTCTTTAAGATGCCACTGGGGGACCACTTGGTGCTTGGAAGCAAAAATGTATTACCATGGCCTCAGGGACCCAAAACTTAATGCAGCTGCCTGAATTTCCATGCTCAGTTCACCCAAGAGGTGAGGCTGACTCAACACTTTTATCCGTCTTCAGCTTCACCCATAACCTCAGGCTGTATTGTGCCCTTGTAGACATCCAGTAGATATTTATTGATTATAATACAACACTTTTTCCAGGGAATTTTATGTTAACTCGTATAAGTTTGACATAAATGGTATTACAGATGTCAAGAATGTCCAAGAGGCTAGAAAAAATGAAAAAGAAATATTATAGTTACTCGTTCAGGCTCCTTGGTTTTGGATTATCTTCCCATAACCCCTGTCATTTTAAAGGAAAAAAAGGCAAGAAGTTGACATTTAAAGTGAGCCTACTTTATGCCAGGAACTGTAACAGGGCCTCTGATGTACGCTATCCTTTTTTGCTCCTCACCACGGCATAGCAGGGAATATTATTGATGTTTTAAAAGACCCAGATTGTTTTTTCTGAACTTAATTTCCATGTTGGGGACAGCACTTGCGAAGTTCCAAAAGCTCGATGAGAGGTGCTGGGACAGTAGAGTAAATGATCAGAAAGTTATCATTTCTACACTGTAACCCATTGTATTAGTCTGTTTTCGCACTGCTGTAAAGAACTGCCTGAGACTGGGTAATTTATGCAAAAAAGAGGTTTAATTGACTCACAGTTCCACATGGCTGGGGAGGCCTCAGGAAACTTACATTCATGGTGGAAGGGGAAGCAGGCAAGTCTTACATGGTGGCTGGCAAGAGAGAGTGAGTGAAGCAGGAACAGTCAAACACTTATAAAACCATCATATCTTAAGAAAACTCATTCACTATCATGAGAAAAGCACAAGGGAAACCAGCCCCTGTGATCCAGTCACCTCCCACCAGGTCCTTCCCTTGACATGTGGGGATTATGGGAATTAAAATTCAAAATGAGATTTGGGTGGGGACACAGAGCCTAACCATATCACCCATCTATGCTATTGAGTTCCAAATGCTTTTTCATGATCCGGTAACATTAAAGAGTATAGATAGATAAAGGAAAGCTTCAAAGCTTTCTTGGGCCCCGTACCCTGGGGATTCTAATCCAGTAGGTCTAGGGTGAAGCCCTGCAATTTGTGTGTTTTAAAAATGCGTTTGTAATTCTAATGTGCCACAAAATTTGAGAAGCCAGGGCTTGGGCCAATCTGTAAATCATGCAGATCAGGAAAGTGAAGTATCAAACTAGACCTAGAACTCATGACTATTTTGCCTTCCACTCTAGAACCCTTTATACGACTTCACACAGTTCCAGCATTATGCATGGCTCTATGCCTGTTGCATGTATTTTGGAGGTTCTTGTTTAAAAGACCCAGCTCATTCATGGGACCACAGCTCTTAATTATGTCAGGTTGCCGGGGAGGGAGGGGATAGTCTTTTCTGTTTTTGAAATAATGGGGAAAGAGAAAGTAATATTTATGTATCAGATACTGTGCTAAGTGCTTTATATCATCTCATTTAATTCTCATAGTAGCATTCTAAGACGGTTGTTTTCTACAGAGAAAGGGGACTGACCTAGAGGTAAAGTGAATTGTCTAAGATAACATTTTGGGCAAGTCATCTTCTTTTCCAGGCTTTCATGTCTTCATACACTTTTGTCCTACCATTCATCTACCTATCCACCCACCCAGAAAACCATCACCGATGCCTGCTCCAGGAATGAGAAATATGTTTCATCTTAAGAGTGTTGAGAAGGGGGCTGGGCACGGTGGCTCACACCTATAATCCCAGCACTTTGGGAGGCTGAGGCAGGTGGATCACCTGAGGTCAGGAGTTTGAGATCATCTTGATTAACATGGAGAAACCCCGTTTCTACTAAAATACAAAAATTAACCAGGTGTGGTGGCACATGCCTGTAATCCCAGCTACTTGGGAGGCTGAGGCAGGAGAATTGCTTGAAGCCAGGAGGTAGAGGTTGCAGTGAGCCGAGATTGCGCCATGGCACTCCAGCCTAAGGCAACAAGAGGGAAACTCCATCTCAAAAAAAAAAAAAAAAAAAAAAAGAGTGTTGAGAAGGATTCTGAGGCTGCATCTAAACTCAGTGGGAAAGTGTGATTGATGAGTGATGTCTGTTATAAGCACAAGAATGGATAGAGGCAATATTTAATCTATTTACCCACCGTTTGTGATCTTCCAGGATGCCTAGGGAAATAACTTGACTCTCATTTATGTATTCCAAAAATGAAAAATGCAATTGAAATGCCGAGGATGACATGGAAGGCTTGGAGAGTTAGAGTGGGTCACCCTCACATGCTGTTGTTGCTGCCCCCGCAGCTCCGCCAGCGGTTTGAGCTGGAGATCGAGCGGATGAAGCAGATGCACCAGAAGGACCGTGAGGACCAGGAGGAGGAACTGGAGGATGTCCGTCAGTCCTGCCAGAAGCGGGTATGTGAGCAGTGAACACAGCTGTGCCCTTGGATCCTGGCAGGTCTGGTATGGATTCCCTCTTCCTTAGAGTGAGGAGGAGGACTGGGTCTGGGATCTGGGGACAAGCTCTTTCCGCAATCATCTGAGACCTTAGCTTCGAGGTGCCTTCAAAGGTGTAGGAGTGGAAATGCCCATCTTAAATATGATCTTGGAGCTTCCAGAACCCTCTGGAACTGTCCAGCATAATGGCTCAGGGATTTCTACTAAGTCCCTGTAATGCCATGTGACTGATGCCAAGGACTTGTAAATTTCAATAATAGAATCAACTCTTTCTTACTATTTTCCTTACAAGTCAAATCATTTCTTAACATTTTATCCAAAGTCTTTGTAGCCATTCCAAATAGCGTGTAAGAAAGCAATAACCCCTTGACATGTTATCACCTAGAAGCCATCATTATTACTATTTTAAGGGTTCTTTTATAGCTCTCTTTCACTCTCTGTACACACATGCAGATTTGCGGAGATACCATTTTCACTAAATGAGGCCACGTGGTTCTGAAGACTGTTGTCTCCGCAGTTTGTCATGGCCTCTTTTCATGTCTGTAAATACAGATCTAACTTAAATGTTTAATGGCTTAACAGTTTTTCACCCAAAGCATATCCTCTAACTTACACAGTAAATCCCCTATCACTGGACATTAGGTTGTCTCCAGTTTTCTGCCCTTATAACCAGTGCCGTGATAAACATTCTTAGAGCTGTATTGATGGATGTGAATGTAGGATCTTCAAAGTGGAATTGCTGGAAAGCTTCGGGTTAAGCCTCATTTAACAGGTTCTCACATGTACTCTATAATGACCTTCCCTCCCTTCTCGTCCCCTGAATCATACCTGTGTACAGAATACACTCAACTTTGCCTTGCTTGATATATGGTTTTTGTTATTTTGTGTATTTTTCAAGATGGATTTTAGCTTTTCCAGTCTTTATTCTAAAAACAGATCTAAAGAGAGTGCCTTCTATTTCCCTCTACCCTAAATGAAATTTTTGAAATGAACTTGTTTTCTATAGAAGTGACCATCAGTCAGTACTTTTTTCCCCCTCCATGGGTCAGGAGATGGAATCTCTCAGTCCCTGCCCATATTCCTTCAGGTGAAGGTTGCACACATTTCTGGTTTATTCTAAGAATGCCTCAAAGTATGGTGTGTGCCCTGAGCCAGGGCTCCAATGAGTTGGAGATGTGACCCAGACTCTCCTGAGGCTTTTCTCTGGATAGATTTATAAAAGGAGAGAGTGAAGTCAGAGAAAGGTGTTTTTCTCCTTATGACAAATACTGATATTGACTTCTCATTCTGGTGACTGCTCTGTTCAGTCTATCTCTCACGTTGGCAGGAAATCAATAGTTAGTGACCTGGGTGGGAATGCTGGGGCTGTCTGGGGTGGCAGAAAGAGATGGGGTCAGGAGACAGGACACTAACTCCTCTAAACAGCAACTAATTTCAGAGAATGCACTTCGGATTTTCCCTGGGACTTAGTTTGCCCACCCGTGAAATAGGATCTCTGATGGCATGAGGTGGCAATGGAGGATGGAGGGGATGAGATGATGTATACAAGAGAGGCTGGTGGGGGTGGTCTGCAAAGCACAGCCACAGTAGGGTATTCGCTCTAGTGGGGAATGTCTGTGTTTGCTGGGTAATTGCTGAGAAATCAGAGCCAGTTGCAAATTAAATGAGTTGCTCATAGTCAGATGTCTTAGTTTAGGCTGCTGTAGCAGAATACTATTGTCTAGGTGGCTTAAACCGTAACAGTTATTTATCACAGTTCTGGAGGCTGGGAAATCTGAGATCAAGGTGCTGGCAGATTCAGGGTCTGGTGAGGGCTCTCTTGCTGGTTGCAGACCACCACCTCCCGTTTGTACACTCATATGGTGGAGAAAGAGAGAGCGGAAGACAGCTCTCTGGTGTCTCTTCAGGCACTCACCCCACCATGAAAGCTCCACCTTCATGGCCTCATCTAAACCTAATTACTTCCCTAGGGCCCCACCTCCAGATACCACTGCACTGAGGGTTAGGGTTTCACCATGTGAATTTTGGAGGGACACATATAGTTTATAACACCAAAAAATCTCAAATGTAACTTTTTTACTGCATCATTGTGTATTTAATCATGGAGGGGATGCATTTTTGGTATGTTGGTTATAATATTGTACAGAGCCTTTAAAAATCAGAGTGTAAAGACCTGCAAATATTCAGCAGTGGCCGTGGCTACAGGAGGGAGGCATCTCTTCTACTGGGGACCGGGGGGGTGGGGGTTCACAGTCAATGGCAAGGGGTTCCCCATCATTGACCAGCCCTCCGTCCTGTTGTCCAGCTCCCAAGCTTTTAGGCTCTTGAATTCTCCCACAGAGACACCACCACCCAATCACTAGGGCAGCCTCATGGAACAAAGCCACAAGCTCTATATTCCTCTGCCTCCTAAGGGTCCTTGCCTTATGGGATTTGTCTGGATGGAGTTCATTTACCCTGTGATGTTTTCACCCTGTGTATCCACAGCTTCGTCAGCTGGAAATGCAGCTGGAGCAAGAATATGAAGAGAAGCAGATGGTCCTCCATGAGAAGCAAGATTTGGAAGGCTTGATCGGAACCCTCTGTGACCAGGTAAGGGGGAGACATTGGCAGACATTCAGAGGAGTATCTCAGGGACCTATTTGAGAGATGGGCTCATGGGGAGAACAGCCTGAGGGATACCCTCTCCTCCATCAGCTCTGTTCCCACCATATTCACTGACTCTTCAAAGGAGACTTTCAGGTGCCTGCAAACAGCAGGGTTTTTGTAAGAACCCATGGGGAATAAAGAGAGTGGGGCCAGCCAGGAGCAATGGATGAGGCTGTCTTTGCCTTCAGCAGCTGTTGGGATCAGAGTGCAGACAGTCCTTCCTTTAAGGGGATGTATGTGAATGGCCACTGCACACATGACTGCCCTCCTGAGAACATGACTTTTGCTAGAAGCAGTCAGCCTTGGAGCCAGGCAAATGTAGCTTTAAGCCCCAGAGGGACCACTTCTGTCTACACGGCTTTGAGTGAGCTAGTTAACAGCTCTGAGCTTCTGGAGAGTGGAGCCTTATGGGGTTGTGGCTATCACTGTACACTAGGGTTCTCAACCGCCCATCAGTGTACACCAGGCTCCTCAGTACACCACTGTGAACATTTGGAGCTGGATCATTCCTTGTGGTACAGGGATGTCGTATACATTGCAGGATTATCACGCTGTCCTGTACATTGCGGGATATCACGCAGCATCCCTGACCTCTACCCACCACATTGCAGTAGCACACACCTCAGTTGTGATGACCAAAAATGTCTACAGACATTGCCCAATGTCCTTTGGGGGAAAAAACCCAACTTCCCTCACTACTGAGAACTGTTGCTGTACTAATGTAGCCAGCAGAGCTCAGAGCCAGCTTCCGATTTCAGAGTTGCAAGGAATGGCTCTTCCACCTCCCAGATACTCTATTCCCTTCCTGTGCTGCTGCTGCATGAAATCCCAATGCGGGAGAGAAATGCCTGTGGCTTATATGATTTATTCTAAAGTATCAAAGGAGTGTATTTTAATGGATTTGCTTAACATGGGCTCGATGTCTATTAATTAGTAATGGTCTTGTTATCAATATCCTTCCCTAAATTCATTAACTTTATTCACAAAACAATGTGGGTCCACTTCAGGTGATCATCTTGGGCAGCCATGCCTTGCACAAAATAAATGCTTATTATGTATTAAAAAACAAATTGATTTAATGAGTGAATTCTACAGCAGGGACACACGCAGCAAGATTAAGAGTTGGAAGCTGAGGGAGTCAATATGATCTTCCTTCTTCTCTGGGTTTTCTAATTTTCCAGCCAAGCAATTGGGACCATTGAATTCAGAGGCATTGAGGTGGCTTTCCTTCAGCATCAGGGCAAGAGAGCACAGCCCAATACCAGATTCTAGAATGACAGTGGGGAATCACTGGGAGAAGGTTGCATTCTATTCAGCACAGTTTGACAAA
Source organism: Hylobates moloch (assembly GCF_009828535.3). Taxonomy (NCBI): domain Eukaryota; kingdom Metazoa; phylum Chordata; class Mammalia; order Primates; family Hylobatidae; genus Hylobates; species Hylobates moloch. The sequence continues at coordinate 7,577,301 of NW_026652294.1, forward strand.
ACAGAATAATCTAGTAAAGCAAGGTTTTTATACATATTGCAAAAATAAATTGGTGTGTGTGTGTGTAAAGAGAGGGTAGGTTTAAATGAATAAAAAGCCAGCTTTGTGTTAGTCACCAAGCTGGATCCTTTTAATAAATCAGCACTTTTGATGATTTTAAATGTTTTTGTTATGACCTTTGCCAAACCCATGGAAAAGCAGAACAAATAATGTAATTGGTGTTTATGAACCAAGCACTCAGAGTTCACATAAATTAACATTTTGCCATTTCTTATCCAGATGTTTTTAAGGAAACAAAACGTTTTCAGAACGGTTGGTGGCCTCTTTGTGTCCCTTCCTAATCTCAATTCTGGCTCTGCTTTTCTTTCTTTCTTCCCTCCCCAGATGAAACCATTCTCCGGGGTTTAAAGTATATAATTCCCCTGAATATATATTTCAACTTCAGCCACACACAGCAATATGATTCTTTACTTTACTTTGTCCCGCTCTGTATTATGTTTTTGAGATTAGTCCATAATGATACATGCAGCTCCAATTAATTCATTTCATTTCTACACAGCATTCATTTTTAAAAAACTCTTTCTTCTATTGGTGGGTAGTTAGTTACTTCCACCCTAAAACCCCAAACTGCAATACATAGTCTCGTATCTGCCTCACTGTGCACACGGGCGAGTCTCTCCAGGGTATGTAGCTGGAAGAGGAATTGCTGGCTCCTGGGAATGTACAATTTGGGAATTATTAAATATCGCTCAGATCGTTCCCCAAAGTGATTGCAGCAGTTTCCACCGTCACTAGCCGTGTCTGAGATTTTACTTCTTCATGTCCCCACCAACATGCAGGGCACTGTCAGACATTTTTAAACATTTTTTCCAGGCATTGGGTGCTAAATGGTATTGCGTGGCCCTCATTACTAGGGATGCTGTGCATTTTTCACGTGTTGATTGTGGCTTTTTCTTTTCTTCTCTTTTCTTTTTTTGAGACGGAGTCTTGCTGTGTCTCCCAGGCTGGAGTACAGTGGCACGATCTCGGCTCACTGCAAGCTCCGCCTCACGGGTTCATGCCATTTTCCTGCCTCAGCCTCCTGAGTAGCTGGGACTACAGGCGCCCGCCACCAAGCCCGGCTAATTTTTTTTGTATTTTTAGTAGAGACAGGGTTTCATCGTGTTAGCCAGGATGGTCTCGATCTCCTGACCCTGTGATCCACCCGCCTTGGCCTCCCAAAGTGCTGGGATTACAGGCGTGAACAACTGTGCCCGGCCGATTGTGGCTTTTTCTTATGTGAATTGCCTATTCATAGAAGTTTGTCTCCTTTTTCTGTATTGATCATTCATGATCTTTATACAAGATGCGAATCCATTTTTGGTTATGTATTTTGCAAATATCTCCTACACTATAGATAATTGTTTCACTTTGTTTATAATGTCCTTAGCTTAATAAAAAATATTTTTAATACAGTCATGTTAATCAAGCATGTTTTATGGTTTGTGCTTTTATATCTTAAGATACAGTTCTTTGAGTTCACAAAAATGTCATCATGTGTCTTAAAAGTTCTAAAGTAATTGCTTTTGACATTTTAGGTCTCTAATCCATCTAGATTTTATTGGGGTGCATAGTGTGAGGTAGGACTCTGTCTTCCTCAATATGGATAAACCAGGTTTTAGTTCATAATTTTTTTCCTGCAATTACCATGTATGCCTGGGTGTGTTTATGACTCCTCATTGTGGCTCATTGGTTTTTTTTGTTGTTGTCTATTTCTCCACCATATGGTCTTCATGGCTGGGTTTTGGTAACTCGTAGGACAGCTTACCTTGACTGTTTTTAAAATTGCCTGTTTTATTGACCCTTTAATCTTCTTATTTAGATTCTACAACAAAACTTGATGTAATTTTCATTGGAAATGCATTGATTTACAAGTTAGTTGGGAACAATTGACTTTTTTTTTATATTGAACTATTATTGCATATGCCCTCTCTATTTGTGGCTTTCAATAATATTTTATTATATTTATCTATACAGATCTTGGAATTTTTTATTAGATTTATTTTCAGGAAACTTGTAGTTTCTATGGCTATTATGAATAGAATATTTTTCTGTATTCTATCTATATTTTAACTAGTTATTGCGGCATATGGGAATACCATTGATTATCATGCATTAATCTTTTATCTGGCAAACTTCCTGAGTGCTTATTATCTTTCATACTTCATCTCTAGGCTTTTTTGGATTTTCTGCCTTGACAGTATTATCATTTGAAAATAAGAATAGTTTTGACTCTTTTTTTTTTTTGAGATGGAGTCTCGCTCTGTCGCCCAGGCTGAAGTGCAGTGGCGCGATCTTGGCTCACTGCAAGCTCCACCTCCTGGGTTCACGCTATTCTCCTGCCTCAGCCTCCCGAGTAGCTGGGACTACAGGCGCCTGCCACCACGCCTGGCTAATTTTTTTGTATTTTTCGTAGAGACGGGGTTTCACTATGTTAGCCAGGATGGTTTCGATCTCCTGACCTCGTGATCCGCCCACTGCGGCCTCCCAAAGTGCTGGGATTACAGGCATGAAACACCCCGCCCGGCCAGTTTTGACTCTTGACCATGGATTGGGGCAACAAAGATCTCAACCAACTAAAAAAAATATGTTATACTTTCTACTTCTTGTTTCTTTTTCTCACCTTATTTCATTTGCCTCCAGTATAAGATTGAATGGTAGAGAAAGGTATTTGACATCCTTTTCTTGTTCCTGACCTTAATAGGAGTGCTTGTAAAGTTTTGTAATATACATATTTGCAGTGTATTTGATAATTACAGTGATGCATTGCTTAGTGACAGGGATACTTTCTGAGAGATGCATCATTAGACAATTTCATCATTGTGGGAACATCCTAGAGTGCACTCACACAAACCTAAACGGGATAGCCTTCTACACACCTAGGCTATCTGATATAGTCCATTGCTCCTGGGCTACAAACCTATACAGCATGTTACTGTACTGAATTTGGGAGGCAATTGTGACACAGTGGTAAGTATTTGTGTACCTAAACATATCTCAACATATAAAAGGTACAGCAAAAGTATGGTATTATAAGCTTATGGGACCACCGTTGTGTATACAATCCATCATTGATGGAAATGTAATGTGGCACGTGACTAACTTTAATAAGGTTAAATCAGTCTTGTATTTGTAATTTTCTAATATCTTAAAAAGATGTTTTATTATAGAATATTTTATGCTTTTTCTGCAATTGTTGATAATCTGATGACTTATCTCAATCTATTAATGTGGTATATTTTAGATATTTAATGTATCCTGATGTATTTCCCAGATAAACCTTTCTTAGTCAATCTTTTGGATTGCTAACAGTTTATTTAGGATTTTTGAAACCAGGCACATAAGTAAGATTGGTTTATAATTTTTTTCCCTTAGACTGTCTTTGTTAAGTGTTGTACTAATCTCATAAAATGAATTCACAACTATTTCTGAGACTATTTTTTGTAAAATTTGGATCATGCAGTTCTTGCAGATTTGATACAATTTGCTTGTAACCCTATTTGATTACTGTGTCAAAATGCTGTAATCATAATTGAACACAAATTCAGGTATTATTCTTTTCCTTATTGAGTGAACTTTGGTAACTAATGTTTCTAGACATTTATTATTTCATCTAATTTTTCAAATAGGTTGACATAAAAAATGTTCATGGTATTTTCTCATTATTTAAAAAATTCTACTGTATCAGATTATTTTCTTTTTAATCACAATAATGTTTACTTTTGAGTTTTTTTGTGGTTGATGATGATGAGTCTTGTTAGAGTTTTGTCTGTAATCCCTTCAAATAACCTGCTTTTGTTTTACTGTTTCTTTGTTGTGTATTTAATAGTGTCTGACCTTATGTTTGTTTCTTTTTCCTTCTTTTTTCCATTGGTTTAGATTTTTGTTCTTGATCTTCAGTTTCAGTATTAAAATGTTTAACTCACCTTCAATATTTTTTATCCCACTTAAACTGTTTTCTTTAAGATAATACATTTAAGATAATACATTTACCTGGAATTGCTGTTTTCATGCCATCTACTAAGTGTCTTGTATCTTTCGTTCTTTTTTTCTTTTAACCTGTAAGTTATCTAGAACTTGAGTTTCGAGTTTATTAACATTTAGGATGATTTGGAGTAACTTTCTATTGTTAATTTTTAATTTAATGGCATTTAGGACAGATAACATGGTAGAATGCATAACATCTTTTCTTTGAAATTGTTGAGATCTCTTTGTTGCTCTAGTTATTGGTAGAGTTTAATAAACGATTGTGTGTGGCTGGGCACAGTGGCTCACGCCTGTAATCCCAGCACTTTGGGAGGCCAAGGTGGGCAGATCATTTGAGGTCAGGAGTTTGAGACCAGCCTGACTAACATGGTGAGACCCTGTCTCTACTAAAAAATATAAAAATTGGTCAGGTGTTGTGGCGGGCACCTGTAATCTCAGCTGCTCAGGAGGCTGAGGCATGAGAATCACTAGAACCCAGGAGGCAGAGGTTGTAGTGAGCCAAGATCGTGCCACTGCACTCCAGCCTGGGTGACAGAGCGAGACCTTGTCTCAAAAACAAAAAAAAACAAAACAAACAAAGAAACAAAAATAAACTATTGAGTAGAAAATAATGTAACTGTTTATGAGGCATAGGGTTCAATACATGGCAAATGAATCAAGCTTGTTAAATTTTTATTTCAACATTACATACAAATATAAAAGCATAAACCATAAAGGAAAAGTTTTAAAATACATGATTGTGTATTTTTTAAAACTACCTCCTGTTAACTTTGGTTTTGAGTTCTTGGTCTGTTTCTAAGAGAGTCCTGTTATATCCTTACCATGAGAATGGTTATACCAAGTTTTGTTAACAATTCTGTCATAGTTTCTCTTTATGTATTTTATGGTTATCTATTTAGGTGCATCTAAGTTTTGTATTGCTTTATTTTCTTGAAGATCATTGCTTTGATTCTTACTTGGTGTCTTTCTTTCTCCATGAATAAGTTTTGCCTTATTTTATTTCACTTGATTTAGTTATATTTTAGTCAGTTTACCTGCAAGACCTTTTTCTATTTCATTTTAAAGCTTTGTAGGGGTGTGTGCATGTGTGTGTGTGTGCATGTGTGTGTGTGTGCATGTGTGTGTGTGCATGTGTGTGTGCGTGTGTGTGTGTGTGCATGTGTGTGTGTGTGCATGTTCATGTGTTTTCTTTAAACAGCTGGATGATTTTAATGCAATATTTTAGTCTAGCTTTTCATATAAAAATTTAATTTATTTGCATTTGTTATAATGACTGATGTATTTGAAACTATTTTGTATTATCTTATTTTGTGTTTTGTTAGTTTCTTGTCCTTTTACATTGCTCTCCCTCTATTGCTTTCCTACTTTTGGATAGATTGATGTTTTCTATGTTCTCTTTTGAACTATTGGTTCAGAAGCTACAAACTATATTTCTGTTCTTTTGGTGGTTACTCATACATTTCCAGATATATGCTTAATCATAATTTTTTACTAACATTAATTTTCACAGTAATGCTGTGGAATAGATATTATTATTTCCTTCATATAAATAAAAGAAGTGAGACTTGGAAAAGTAAAGCAACTTGCCCAGGATTGCATAGCAAGTTAGTACCCTAGGCGGATTCTAAATAAGGTCTATATTATTTGAATGTCTGTCATTTTAAAAAAACCTATTATGATTCTGCTTAAAAGCAATAAGGTCCACTTAGCTAGAACCATATTTTTGTGGACCATCTTTTTTTCACAGTGTTCTCAGGCAGCCAGTTCTGCCATTAATTTGTGAAGCCCTCAGCAACACACATTCTGTCTCCAAGCCTCAATTTCCCCATCTGTAAAGTGGTTTGATTATCCCTAGCAGCACTTCTAGATCATATTTTAATAGTGCTTGGAGATTCGTTTGACAATGGACATTTAACAAGCTCCCCAAACAATTTGCCTTTATGATAAACGGTGAACCAACTAAGGTTGGAATATAGTTACTTACAACAACACTAAACATCATGTAGATTTATTAGTTAATTATTCACCATCCTTATCAAAGTTTGAATCTTTGTGCTACAAAATGGAAACTCGCCGAATGACATTTATTTCCCATTAACCTAATGAGTGATATTTTTTGCCCTCCTCTCTTGTAGCAATTTATTATAAATAGGAGGATGACTGGTCTGAGATTTTCTTGTGAATTCTGTTTGCAGTGCTTCCTCTGGAGAGGAGTTAGTGCCAGCATTTTCAGGGCCTTTCAGGCAGTGAAGATCGTAGAATCTGAGCCATCTCTACTGCATGGTCAGTGTCAACATCAGGGAATGTCCCTGATGCTAACTTGCCCCACAGGAGAATTAAAGGCACTTTAGGATATATGCGAAACAAAAAGAGACACAAATATAAGAAATGTGCAAAGCCCACTGCCTAAGTGTACTCATGAGTCTGGGTTCTAGAGTAAGTAAATCTGGGTTCATGAAGCAGCTCCGCTAGGCACTGTGGTGCAATAGTTAGAGACTTACACCCTAATGCTCAGCTGTCTGGATTCAGATCTCTGCATAGCCACTTAGTTGCAGTATGACGTTGGGCAGATCATTTGCTCTTTCATATCAGTTGTTCCTCCATGTAAGAGCCCTGGATAACCTCTTTCACTTTGTAACCTGCCTCTCAACTCTGGGGTTTTATACCCTCATGGCAACCACCCAGAAATGCATAGCCCAGATTATTTCTTGCCTCTCCGCCTTTGCTCATAAAGTGCTTTCTACCTAAAATGCCCTTCCTCCACTTCCCCTAGCTAGGAGGAGCTATCTCCTACTTCCCAATTCCATCCCAGCCTGAGCTGGATAATGCTCTTCTGTGCCCCCATAATATATATTTTTTTCAGAATTAAAGACTAAAACACACTTAGCTAATGGTATATTTTACTAAAATTACCACTTTCCAGCCAGAAAAGCTGGATTCATATTCCAACTCTGCCACTTACTAGCTGTGTGATCTGAGGCAAATTACTTCATCTTTGCAAACTTCAGTTTCATTATCTGTAAAATGGGAATCATAATACTATACACCTCATCGATTCATTGTGATGACTAAATGCATCAATAGCTATAAAGTGTTTAGAATAGCATATGACACTTAAAACTATCTATAAATGTAAGCTATTACTACATTTGTAAAGGCAATAATAATAAGGTCTATTTAAGGAGATTGTCACAGGAGTTAAATGCAATAACATGTGACAAAGAGCCTGGCACAATGCCCAGCCCTCAACTCAGTTCAGCAGGTGAGATTGTGTGTGTGTGTGTGTGTGTGTGTGTATGTGTGTGTGTGTGTGTGTATAATAGAACAGCATTTTGAACCTACCAAAACAATACATTTCAGATATAAAGACCATATTCTGAGAACCAACTCATTTTTCAAAGAATTCAAAACCAGCAGTAGAGAAATAGAAATACAAAATCTAGAGGAACACATTCTAGGTCATCAGACGATACACACAATCCTTTATATTTGCAAAGCACTCAACAGCGTACGAAGTGTTTTGGAATCCATTATCACATCTGATCCTTGTCTTGTCTCAACATGAAGGACAGGGTGTTTTTTTTAACCTCTCTTTTTGTGGATGAGAAAACTCAGGTTCAGAGATGTGGCGTGACTCAGCCACTGTTCCATCGGCAGCAAATAGTGAGCCAGGGTTTAAAGCCTAGATCTGCTCATTCTCAACCCCATGTTTTTTCTAGAATATTCCAGGACATTCTGAGCATCTCAGGAAATGGTTAGCATTTGATGTGGAGACACAGATTTCCAGGTGTGTAAAAACCACATCCCAGTGTTGAGGCACCTGCACCCTGTTTTCCTTGAAACTCTCTGTCTGATGGACAGGCCCTTATTGTATCTTCTAGCCTCCTGAAGAGTCCAAGAAAGAAGTTGTTAGTTTCTTTCAGGGATGTTAACACGTTGTCTTTTAAGTCAGCACTGTTTCTAGAGAGGTGACCGGCTGTCGAAATTTCATGTAGGGCCCTGGTGTAATTCTGCACCTCTTCTGCTTTGGCTTAACCTGTACTTTTTGGCCACTGAAAGCTGTCAAGGAGTCTAAGGTCACACTCCTGGTGCCCAGTCCAGGATGTGGCTTCTTTGGGACTCCCTTGACAGCTGTCCCTGGCAAATTCAAGATTCTGGGGGAAGGAATGTACTCACCTCTGGGTAAGGTTCCTCTGCAGAAAATGATCTCATTTGCCTGTCCTCAAACTGGAAAACAGGACCAAAGGACAGAAAAGATTGACTTCAAAAGGAGCACATTTACAATTTACTGAGGTGTAACACACATACAGAGTACTCTGTATCCCACGTGTACAGCTCAATGAATTTTCATAAACTCATAAAATAACACCCAGATCAATAACATTAATAACTCACCAGAAGCCCAGAGGCTCTGTCCAGACCCTGCCCACCCAGGACTGCGCTAACTTCTGTCAGCAGAACCTGGCCAGCAGCAGAGGGATTCACCTGGCACATGAGGCTCTTACAAGATGAGGTGAGGTCATACTGATGACTTGCGTGCAAAAGATGGGATGACAGAGTGGCGTTGGATCCATACGGGCTATGATAGTAGCAATGATAGCAACTCATATTTCTTGTACATTTATTCTGTGTCAAGCATTAGGCTAGGCATATATTTAATTTTCACAGCAGCCCAGTGTGGTTGGTGCCAATCCCATTTCTCAGTTGAGGAAACTGAGGCTCAGGAGAATGGTCTTGTCCAAGGTCACACAGTATGAGTGGCAGAGGCAGGATTTAAACCAGGGAACCTGGTTCTGGAAAACTTAGACCCTAGCCACTGCTTTGCCACACAGCTCATGGGTCTTCCTTTGGCTTTCAGATTGGCCATCGGGACTTTGATGTGGAGAAGCGACTTCGGAGAGACCTCAGGAGGACACATGCACTGTTGTCAGACGTGCAGCTCCTTCTGGGCACCATGGAGGATGGCAAGACATCAGTCAGCAAGGAGGAGCTGGAGAAAGTGCACAGCCAGGTGGGTGTCACGGGATCTCCTTGAGAATCAGGCTGGGGAGGATGCTACGACCTGCAGAGAATGGCTGTCCGTCCCAGGTATGAGTGGAACCATGGTGCCAACCTCCAACTTTCACAGACCTGCAGGGAGATGGGGGGCATTTCAGGGCTGTGAGGGTCACGTGGAGTGTAGGCGAGGAGGAGGGTTCTAAGAAGGAGTCCTGTTCCCTTTTTCAGAGATGAGGCAGAATTCTTCTGTCTGGAGGGCTTGGGCAGATCAGCACTGGCCACAATGACTGAGTGCAGTGTGCCTGGTTGTGTGTGTGTGTGTGTGTGTGTGTGTGGTGACTGCCAGGGCTAGGTATGAGCCAAATAGTAATAGTGCCAGTCATGCAAAACCAATGCTTAACAACAGCAACAGTTATACAAACGTTGGCAGTTTGACTGCCTATTAGTATGCTAATGATATTGATCAAGACATGATGTTGACCACTGGCTGCTACCAGCTGGAGCCCTCACTAGGTACTGGGTCCTCTGTATCTCTGTACAAGGTGCTGCATGGTGTTCTCAGGATTGCTGAGTGAGGTGAGGATCATCAACTTCATTTCAAAAGTGCAGGTGATCGGGTGGCAGAAAGGTGTGATGACCCACCCAAAGTCACACAGCTTGAAAGCGGCAGAGCCAGGATTTGAACCCAGGTCTTCAGACTCTACCATCCTTGGGCTGTCTCAAAGGAGGACAGGAGGAGCGGCAGGTCTGAGGGTGGTAGGGAGGTGAGGCCAGAGCAGAGCCTGGGGACCTGAGGAGATGTGATGAGTGTGGGCTGTTCTGGCGGCAGACTGTGGCCCAGGGCAGCCAGTGTTGAGAAATGTGAATGGATCCCACAGGGTGGTGCAAGCCTTGGGGAGAGATGTCCCAAAGCTGAATGATGTAGCAGGAACTCAGGATTTGCTACCGGTCCCCATGGGGAGCTGAAGACACCTGGGGAGGCTCAGAGCTCTGATGGGAGTGTTGTGTCCATGCAATTGATGTTACCTTCCCTTGGATAAGTCATTCTTGCTAAGGCCAGATGCCTTCGCCACCTGCCTTCTTGGAGGGTTACTGTCCCTTCCTCCAATCAGAGGCTGAGCTGGGCCTGGGACCCATGTTTCCCGACTCCAAACCCAGCGCCCTTCTCTCTTCCTTCTGGAGACACAGCCCATGATGACCAGCAGGTCCCCAGGAAGACAGCAAAAGGCAGCAGACTATAGCGCCAAGTATTGGAAACAGAAATCCCAGAGCTTCTGCTGCTTCCAGTCTCTGGTGTCAGTTTCTATCTGTAAAACAAAACATTTCAGTTAGAGCTTATTCGCTTAACTAGAAGACCTCAACCAAAACAAAACAAAACAAAAACCTAAAGTCAGACTTGATTTGGATTTCACCAGCCTCTCCCATTTCCTCTCCCGGGATCCAACCCAGGACCACACTCTGCATTTTGTTGCCATACCTGCCCAGTCTACTCTGGTCTGGGACAGTTTCTCAGGCTGACCTTGCTTTTTATGACCCTGACAGTTTTGAGGAGCACTGGACAGGTATCCTGTGGCATGTCTTCTAATCTGGGTTTGATGGTTTTTCTCGTGAATAGACCGAGTTTATGTGCTATCGGAAAGAATATGGCAGAAGTAAACTTGTTAAACCAGAAGACACTGGGAGGGCCCTTCCATCTTGAAAATTCTACGACTCTTAGCCATCTCCTTTATCAAATCATTCTCCTCTAGGGCGACCCACCATCCTGACTTGTCTGAGACTTACTTAGTTTTAGCGCTGCCAGTCCTGGGTCCTGGGCAAGCCAGGATGGCTGGTCATTCTGTCCTCTTCATGGCCATGTCAGGAAGCCAGTATCACCTGTGCTTGAACGCATCGCCCCACTTAATCCTCATGATACCCCTAGGGGAGGGGAGGTGGCATTGTGCCCATTTTACAGATGAGAAAATGTTGTCCAGAGGTGGCAAGTGGTGTGTCCAAAGTAACACAGCAGGTAAGTGGCAGAGTCGGGGGTTTGAATACCAAGCTTGTGATTCTAAGTGCAGAATTGAGAGATGCTTTTGACTCACATTGCATCTTCCTGTCTGCTTGGCTGACCAGGTGGGTATGGAAACTTGAGCCACCTGGCTTGCCTCCAGGTAGGCAGAGTTGCTGTGTGATTGCCCAGCCAGGGGCTAGGCATTTTGAGTTGAAGCAACTCCCTTGGCAGAAGGCCACATACGTGCCCATTTTCCATCAAAATGTCCCTAGTGCCACAGCACCCAAGCTTCCCTTCCCCCAACAGGTGGATGTTTTTGAAAAGAAACCACAGAGATTTTGTTACTTTTTCTTTTTTTGTTTTATTAAGTATTCATGAGAATTCTCCCTCTGCAGGGTTAAAATGCATGTTCTTGGGAAAAAGTGGTACTTAATGAAGGCGCTTTGAGCTGAATCAAAGAGCCTCATTCTTCTGAAAGTCCTTCTTCCTGATCTCTGCATCCGGCTCCTATCAAAGGAAATCCACAGCCTTGGCTTTTCGTTGCTGTTGTCATGGAAATCGTTATAAGGATGGGATCGCGTGGACCAGAGGTCAGGGTACAGTTGCTTTGGCTCCCAGTGCACGTGTCCCGGATGCCAGAGTCAGAGCTAATCAAATAAAGCAGTGATGACATTGGGCATTGCTGCATCTCCTCTCCAATGTACAGTATTTGTCCTTTGCCTAAAGGCTCCAGGGACATAGGTAGGGAAAACAGACAAGAGGAGGAAGGAAGAGGGAGCTAACTTTGCTGCTGGTTGCTACTTAAGTGCTTAGCATGGTGCTGAACAATTTCATTCATTCAGTATTTATGCAGCACCTACTGTGTGTCAGGCAATGTGCTGGATATAAGTACCATGGATAGTGAGACAGCGGTGGTACCCACTGTCATAGAATTTACATCTGATGGAAAAGAAGACAAACAATGATACGAATAAATAGAATCGTCCCACACCTTAATTTGAATGAGAAAGGCAATAAATAGGGTGCTAAGATAGAGAATTGCAGGGGCGTCCTGTTTAGCTTGGGTGGTCAGCTAAAATACCCTGGGAGAAGGAGAAACAGGCAGGGACCAGAACACACGGGGCCTGGAAGATTTGGATTTTATCCCGGGGGTGGTGAGAAGCCATTGGGAGGTTGTGAGCGAAGCGTGACAGAATCTGATTCACGGTTTAGAGGATTGCACTTCTGCATGGAGATTGGATTGTGGAGGGTATGAGGGGATATCCTTAGAAGGCTAATGCACCCTTTCAGGCCAGAGGAAATGGTCACCTGGGTTGGGGGAGTATTGATAGAGATGGCAAGAAGGGACAAACTTGGAGCTGATTTGGAATCGATGGGATATGCAGATGAGGTTTGGTTAGCAACATTTAAGTGTGTTATTTCAGGAAATCCTTGCCGTAACCGTAGGAGGTGGATATTCCTATTTTTAATCCATTTTACTAATGAAGAGGCAGTTTCTGAGAGGTTGAGTAATTTACCTAAGGGCACACAGCAATACATGTCCTATACCCTTACAACTTGGTTTGCCCAATGTGGGTCCTATTAACTTCTATTGTCAGGCACTTACTATGTACCAGACTTTTCCTTAGTGTCTTGGGGTTTCTCAAATTTGGCTGCACATCAGAGAAGTTAAACACCATTTTAAAATCACAGACTTCTGGATTCTGCCCCCTCCCCAACCCCATTTAAAAAAATCAAGTTTTGGTTGGAATTCAGGATCTGCATTTTTAAACAACCACATTGGGGGGTTCTGGGGGAACCATAGACTTTATTTATCCCTCAGAACATCCTTTTGAGTTCAGTGGTAGCATGTATATTTTGCAGATGAGGAAACTGCCACTGAGGTTATATTAGCGTCACAGATCTTATTTCCACCTATTTTAAAATTAGTTCATTTTTGAGTAGAGAAAACTGGATCCAGCACTTGCTAATTCATGACCTTTGACAAATGTCCTGACCTCTCTGAGCCCATTTGCTAAAGCGAAGTATCATCATCACATGATGGCCCGGAGGCTGAAGAGGGAAAGCCAATGAAGGCTTCAGAAACTTGAACAGGTGGCCGGGCATAGTGGCTCACACCTGTAATCCCAGCACTTTGGGAGGCTGAGGTGGGTGGATCACCTGAGGTCAGGAGTTCGAGACCAGCCTGGTTAACATGGTGAAACCCTGTCTCTACTAAAAATACAAAAATTAGCCCGGTGTGGTGGTGCATGACTGTAATTCCAGCTACTCGGGAGGCTGAGGCAGGAGAATCACTTGAACCCGGGAGGCAGAGGTTGTGGTGAACTGAGATCGCGCCATTGCACTCCAGCATGGGCAACAGAGTGAGACTCTGTCTCAAAAAAAAAAAAAAACACCAGGTGCAGTGGCTCACACCTGTAATCCCAGCACTTTGGGAGGCCGAGGCAGGTGGATTACAAGGTCAGGAGATCGAGACCATCCTGGCTAACATGGTGAAACCCCGTCTCTACTAAAAATACAAAAAATTAGCCGGACGTGGTGACAGGCGCCTGTAGTTCCAGCTACTCGGAATGCTGAGGCAGGAGAATGGCATGAACCCAGGAGGCAGAGCTTGCAGTGAGCCGAGATTGCGCCACTGCACTCCAGCCTGGACGACAGAGCAAGACTGCGTCTCAAAAAAAAAAAAGAAAAAAGAAATTAAAACATGTTCTGCGACCTTCACATTCGCTCACTGTGATGATAGAAAACCTAGAGAAAGGTTTTTTTTTTTTTTTTTTAAGACTGTCTCGCTGTGTCACCCAGGCTGGAGTGTAGTGGCCTTATCTCTGGCTCACTGCAAACTCTGCCTCCCAGGTTCAAGCGATTCTCCTGTCTCAGCCTCCCGAGTAGCTGGGATCACAGGCATCCGCCACCATGGCCTGCTAATTTTTGTATTTTTAGTAGAGATGGGGTTTCACCATCTTGGCCAGGTTTCACTGAGTTGGTCTCTAGCTCCTGGCCTCAAGTGATCCACCCACCTCAGCCTCCCAAAGTGCTGGGATTACAGGTGTGAGTCACCACACCCGGCCGAAAGTTTCGTTGTATAAAGGACATGTAGGAGGGAATGTGTTCGAATGCACCTGTTAGAGAGAACTGTGTTCACTCTACAAAGATGGATTTGATCTCCACTGTGGGATGAATTTGAGGCCAAGCTACAGGGATAAAGAGGAAATGTCAAGGTCTCTGCCCTTAAGGGACTCCTAGTCCTAGAAGCAGGCTATAACAAGCAGAGTGATAAACTCTTTATTGGAGGAATATTTGGATTAGCTAAAGAGGAGGCCCTTAATTTTGCTTTGAGAGAGGAGCTGGTAGCTTTGGCTATCTCTTTAAAGATGGAAATTAATTGCTGGTTAGATAAGGTACATGTATGTAGACATTGTAGGAGGAAACTCCAGTGCATAAAAGGGCAGAGGCACATAGAGACAGAAAGCATATTCAGTTTGGCATGGTATTGCTGCAGTGTAAGTTATCCAGGGGTTAAGAGGGCAGAGAGGATAGTGCCGGTAATGGAGGCTGGTGTCAGTTCATGAATGGTTTAGTGAGCTTGGCTGAGGAGCTTCGGTTTTATCCCAAAGCCACAGGGAGCCATAGAAAGCTATTGAGCTGAGGAAGATGTGGCCAGAACGGCTTGTAAAAATTGGCAGGATTCTAGGTGCAATGGGTCACATCTGTAATCCTAGCACTTTGGGAGACAGAGGGAGGTCTTTTTCTCTGAGCCCAGGAGTTTGAGACCAGCCTGGGCAACATAGTAAGACCCAGTCTCAAAAAAAAAAAAAAAAAAAAAAAGCAAGTCCCCAGCTAAATCGCAGGAGCCCCGATGTGCGGAATATCAGGCTCTACCAGCAGCAACAGTTTCCCTTAGCTACAGGCTACAGCATCTTCTCTCTAGATGGGCAGGCACCCCCTCTGTCCATTGCCCCTGCATCTAGAACCCTAAGATAATCATTTGGTTCTTTTCTCCCAGTTTCCCTCCATTGGGAGCTTTGGATACATCTCAGTGAACACCTGAGGCTTAAAACCCTCCTGATACAATACAGAAGACTCCTGAAAGCCATATATAGGATTCAAATCCTGCCAATGACACTTAGCTTGCTGCAGATCTTGGACAAGTCGTCTGCCTTGCATAGAGTTTTTCTTGCCTAGTAAGGGGGGTATGATAATCTCAGCTGATTGGGCTGATATAAAGAACACTGGACCATGGATTTGAAAGGAGTCATTAAATTGAAAACTCTAAGACAATGATCTCCTGGCCAGGCATGGTGGCTCATGCCTGTAATCCCAGCACTTTGGGAGGCCAGGGCTGGTCACCTGAGGTCAGGAGTTCAAGACCAGCCTGACCAACATGGAGGAACCCCGTCTCTACTAAAAATACAAAAATTAGCTGGGCGTGATGGCGCATGCCTGTAATCCCAGCTACTCAGGAGGCTGAGGCAGGAGAATCTCTTGAACCTGGGAGGCGGAGGTTGCGGTGAGCCAAGATCATACCATGGGCAACAAGAGCGAAACTGTCTCAAAAAAAAGACAATGATCTCAAAATATAACATAACATCCCCACTGGCTCTCTCCTTTCATTCACCGGTGTCAGCTATTGGAAGATTTTAGTTTCTGAGCACATGATTTTATAAGACCTCGTGGAACAGGTAGGCAGACAAGGTGTGGGGTTGATCTAATGACACCCTGTTTTTTTTTCAGAGCCAATTTCTAATTAATTCCCATGGAATGTTTCCACTGGAAACAAACTAATCTGGAGACAGAAGCAATTCCAACAACCAAGATATATAATTGAGATAATCGCTGTGCACAAATAACATCTGTGAGCAGCAGATGCTAACACCTGGCTCCAAGGAGAAAGTCGGAGATGATGTCTGCTCCAGGGCAGCAGTTGCTTTTTCTCTCCCCCTATTTGATTCATGCTTCTGACCTTTGTCTCTTCCACAGAGGAAATACATTATTTGCTTTCTGTTAAATAGAGAAGGATTTGCACTGAACTCTTTAGTCGTTTACTTAATTGATGCTGGGGGCTGTATTCACCTCTTCCTTCTGAGAACAAAGCTGCCACCAAGTCATTGTACCCTCTAAATAGCTCTGAAATGCATCCCCCGTCTCTCTCTGCTTGTATTACAGTCCTCCTGAATATCTAGTACTTGGATTTCTCTCAAGTTGGCTGGCCTCCGGTCTTGTCTGAGCAATCTTTGTACTGTCTGATCTTTGGAGAGAGAATTTTAAAATGTAAACGCAAAGTTGGTCCTTTGTGTGTTCAAGATCCATTGGTAGTTTCACATTGCCTTCAGCCTAAAGTCCAGGTTTCTTCCCTTGACCTACAGGCATGCATATTTTGGCACCTACCCTCCTGTCACCCCTCACCTGAAGCTTAGAGTCCTCTGCACCTGCCCTCACCTCTTCACCTTTGCCCAAGCAATGCCCTTGGCTGGGTTCTTGCTGCTTGCCCTGATCCCTCTTTGCCTGATAAGCATCTAAGCATTCTGTGAAGTTGACTTTGGGTGTCTTCTCTTGGAGCCCTCTTGGATCTCCATGGGCTGGGTGAGGGTGCTGCCTCTCCTTCCCCACAATCTGTTGGGCCCGCCCCTAAGTTAGTACTTGTCACTCCCTGTAATTATTCCTTTGTTTCCATCATTTTCTTTCTAATCTCTTACGGGCAGGGACTGGGGTGAGTAAACAAAGTAAAAGACTTAGCCAAAGTCACAAAGGTAATTAATAAAAATCCCAGCCTGGGTTTGAACTGAAGGAATCCGATTCAGGTACCTGGGAATTTAACTACTCACTCCCCCACCCCAGGCCACCAATGCCTCCTGTTGGTCCTCTGCTGTCTCGGGGCTATTACATCCTTTTTTAATTTTTTTTAATTTTTATTTTGAAGCAAGGTCTTGCTCTGTCATCCAGGCTGGAGTGCAGTGGTGCAATCGCAGTTTACTACAGCCTCAACCTCAAGCAGAATACAGGCATGCACCACCACACCTGGCTAATTGTTCTGTATTTTTACTAGAGACAAAATTTCTCTATGTTGGCCCAGGCTGGTCTCGAACTCCTGGGCTCAAGTGATCCACCCGCCTTGGCCTCCCAAAGTGCGGGGACTATAGGCCACATCTTCCCTGGACACCCTGAGTGCTTCTGTAGGTACTTCCACTTGGGAATTCTGGCTCAGCTCCGGTGTTTACTTAGATGGAGCCACAAAGCCTTGTGTGACTCATACACCGTGAGCTCCCAGCAGTGGTTAGTAGCCCGAGGCTCTCTGTTAGTGCCTAGAAGACTAATAACCCTGGATTCATGCTCAGTGCTCTTAATTGGGACATTTATCACTGTGTGTCATCCATGCTTCCATGAGACATTGGAAATAGTTAATAAGCACTGGGAAGATGACCCTGATGGGAGTCTTTTGTGTGTGGGCACCTGGGGAACATTTTTCCCCAGCCAGGAACTATGGAACAGGTGGCTTCCTGCGATGTTTTATTTGAAGAGCCTTTTTTTAAAAGATTATGTTGGAGTGAATTGATTCAATATTAACATAACCTTCTGTCAGAGAAGATAAAGACAGAATTGTAATTGGTTAAAAACATGGTTATCACAGGCCTGTTCACCCCACAAATATTGACACATTCAGTGCTATGATGAATGAAGTGGGAAGAGGCTGGTTTCATTATAGGCAAGAAGGCGGGGATATCTCCCCAAAAAGACCTGTTACCATTCAGTCATGGAGGGCCTGTCAAGGTTGTGATAACTATTCTACAACAACGATATTGACGGGGAACATTGATTCTTTACATTCTGCCAGTCATGGTGCCAAATACATCAACGTCATGACCTTGATTGTATCCCCCAAACCCACTTGAGTGCAGTGAATTCTGCAACCGCAGGAGCCTTTTCTGTTTTGAACCAGTGTGTGGGAGTGTGACTGTATACAGCAAGTGCTCAGTGAATGAGTAGGGAGAGACCGGACAGGTGGTGGCCAAACTCCAGAGGAGACAGCTAGTAGTATGCCCTTTCTTTTCTTTTCTTTCTTTCTTTCTTTTTTTTTTTTTTTTGAGACAGGGTCTTGCTCTGTCACCAAGGCTAAAGTGCAGTGGCTCAGTCATGGCTCACTGCAGCCTCAACCTTTCAGCCTCAAGCAATCCTCCCGCCTCAGCCTCCCAAGTAGCTGGCACGTGCCACCATGCCCCACTAATTTTTTTTTTTTTGGTAGAGATGAAGTTTCACCATCATGTCCAGCTAACTTTTGTTGTTGTTGTTGTTTGTTTGTTTTTTTGTAGAGGTGAGGTTTCACCATGTTGCCCAGGCTGGTCTGAAACTCCTGGGCTCAAGCGGTCCTCCAGCCTCAACCTCCCAAAGTGCTGGGATTACAGGCTTGAGCCAACACGCCCAGCCTATGCCCATTTTATACAGGAGGAGGCTCTGCGTAGAGGAAAATTGCTCAAAGTCACAGAGATGGATGGAACTGAGATTTAAAAAAATATATTTTGAAAGAATTTAAAACTTACAGAGAAGTTGCAAGAATAGTTCAAAGGACTTATGTAAGTTTTTCACCCAGATTCATCAACTTTTAATATTTTTCCACATTTGCGATCTGGTTCTCTCTGTAAATTTTCTGAATTATCTAAACGCAAGTTAAAGACAAGGTGCCCCTATATCCTAATCAAAATCACAAAATTTAATATTGATAAAAATCCTTCCTTCCTTTTTCTTTCTTTTTTCTTTCTTTTATTATTTTTTTTTTTTTGAGACACAGTTTTGCTCTTGTTGCCCAGGCTGGAGTGCAGTGGCGCGATCTCAGCTCACCACAATCTCTGTCTCCTAGGTTCAAGCGATTCCCCTGTCTCAGCTTCCCAAGTAGCTGGGATTACAGGCATGCACCACCACGCCCGGCTAATTTTTTGTATTTTTAGTAGAGATGGGATTTCTCCACGTTGGTCAGGCTGGTCTCAAACTCCCGACCTCAGGTGATCTGCCCACCTCGGCCTCCCAGAGTGCTGGGATTGGGCTCACAGTGTGAGCCACTGTGCCCCGCCTAACAATATTTTCTAATCCAGGAGTTGGCAAACTAGGGCCCAAAAGCCAAGTCCAGCCAACTGCATATTTCTTTGTGGTTTTTGTTTGTTTATTTTATTATAGCTGGTGAGCAAAGAGTTTTTTTTGTTTGTTTGTTTTTAAATGGTTACATTTAAGGTGGTTATGTAAATACCCACATATATACTCGATTTTGCCTCTTGACCTGCCAAGCCTAAAATAATTATTATCTGACCCCTGATTTTATCTGCTTTTTAAATTTTGCCAATTACCCCCCAATGTCTGTTATAGCAATTTATCTCCCAATTTAGGATCCAACTTGGAAAGTAAAACTGCTTCCATTATTTTCATGGTGTCATAGTTCCTCAGTCTGTCTTTTTTTATGATACTGACATTTTTGGAGAGTTCAGGCCAGTTGCATTGTAGAATGTTCCTCAATTTTGGGAGAACTGGAATGTGAACCCCTATTTTTTCCAATTTCAGAGCCATTTTTATTTATGCAGGTCTGAGATTCCCAGGACACAGGACTTTCCATTTTAAAACCAGAAAGTCCCAGACCAAAAGGGATGAGCTTGTCATCCTAGCACCAGTGTCTCAAGCACTGAGTAATCCTGAGGAAGATAAAATCTCCTTACCCTCCACCTGGCCTTTGCAGTAAGGCCAGTTCTCAAAAGGCACCTGGTAGATTTAGCAGAAAGGGTGATGAACCAAATGCCAGTGTGAGAACCTGTCTCCTTCCACACAGGCCTTTTGTCTTCTGTCTTCCCATGTTTCTCGTTAGAGAAATTCTCACCATCCATATGTGCTGGCCTTGTATCTTGCCTTTTTTTCCTCTATTTATGCATGTGAGCCATATTGATATTACTGCGTGTGTTTTAGGCAATTAAAGTAATGGCAAAAAGTAATGGCATTAAATTAATGGCAAAAACTGCAGTTACTTTTGCACCAACCTAATGATTGGTTTATTGTTCTTGCTGTTGTATGTGACTACCACAACTTACCTTATCCATGTTGCTGTTTATGGATATGCGGGTTTTGTCTAGGTTTTGGTTATGAATAGAGCCACTGTGAACATTTTTTTGCACATTATTTATGGGAGGGGAGCAAATGTATGCATTTCTGTAGGGTGCATAACTAGAAGTGTGGTATCTCTGGTTTTTGGCTTTAGCAGATACTACAAAATAAATTTCCAAGGTACCTGTAGACATTTACATTCCCATCAACAGAATATGAAAGTCCTACTGGCTTCCTGTCATGGCCAACAGTTGGTATTATTATCAGTCGTTGGCATTTTAGCCATTCCGAGGGAAGAATATTTTTTATTCTATTTTGCACTTCTCTGATGTTCACCTTTTCTAAGTGTATCATCCATTTAGGTATTTATTTTTACCTGCCCAAGGCGTATGCTTATTTTTCTGTTGGGTTGTTTGTATTTTTCTTAGTGATTTGTGGGATACTTTGATAGAAGCTCTTTGCTACATATGTCTGTTGCCATTATTTTCTGTCACTTTAGGGTTGACCATGACATTTTCTCGGTGGTGTCTTTTTATGACGAGAAATTCTTGATTTTGATGTAATCTCATGGGTCAGTGTTAAATATCTTAGAATCCAAATTTTAAATCAGTTGGTCAGGCAGAGGGTGTTCTGGTTACCTGGATATTCTGGTGAGGTGGGAGTGGTGCAGGATGATGGGCCAAGACTCTGTGAACCCCCAGAATTTGAGACAGATCTCAATTAATTTAGAAAGTTTATTTTGCCAAGGTTGAGGACGCGCGCCTGTGACACAGCCTCAGGAAGTCCTGACGAAGTGCCCAAGGTGGTGGGGGAACACCTTGGTTTTATACATTTTAGGGAGACATGAGACATCAATCAATATGTGTAAGAAGTACAATGGTTTTGTCCAGAAAGGCAGGGACAACTCGAAGCTGGGAGGGGGCTTCCAGGTCACAGATAGGTGAGAGACAAATGGTTGCATTCTTTTGAGTTTCTGATAAGCCTTTCCAAAGGAGGCAGTCAGAATATGCATCTATCTCAGTGAGCAGAGGGATGACTTTGAACAGAATGAGGGCAGATTTACCCTGAGCACTTCCCAGCTTGAATTTTCCCTTTAGCTTAGTGATTCGGGGGTTGAAGATATTTTCCTTTCACTGCTCGTGGTTCCATCCCTCAGTGCCCAATCAGTTTCTGTTAGGATTTGAATTACGCGGGTGGTTTCCAAGCTCATGTAGGTGTGCACACACACACGGTGTGTTTTTTCTTTTTAGCAAAATAATCCACTTATTAAAGAGAAATCTCATTAAAATGCCCTCTGCCCTGACCATTAATAGTGTAACTGAAAATTGGATTAGTTGCTGGCCGCCGCATGTAGAGTCCAATTAACAAGAACCAGGCCCGGTACAAGAAAAGTGAGTTTATTTCTGAGGCTAGCTTGGGAGACGGGCACAAAACATCCTACTTTAAATGTGCCGCTTTACCTTTGGAGCAAAAAGCAGACACTTCCATAAGGTAAGGGGGAGAGTGAGCAAGGGAAGGGGGTCTCCCTGCTACCAGGCAGGCAGTTGAGTTGGCACCTTTCTGGGCAAGAGTAAGTTGTAAAAGTGGCCGAGTGGTCGTGCCTTAGGCATGCCCTCCTGAGGAAACCTCCTGGAGGGGGTACTTTCCTGGGGACATGCTTTGATCTCCAAATCAACTGTCTGCTCTGGAGGATAAATTCATCTTGGAGCACACAGATGAACTTGCTCTATAGGGAACATTGGGTGAGGGGGAGGTGAGAGGTTATTTTGCATTTCAAAAAGGGCTAAGTTAGGAAGTAGAGGGAAAGGGGAAAGGAGAAAAGAAGAGAAAAAAAAAACCCAGTGTCTTAGAAAAATGGGGGTACTTGGTTATAATTGGGCTTCCCTTGTTTCTCCCAGAGTACCCTCCTTCTGGCTCTGAAGAAAGGGACCAGCTTGGGTATGTGGGGTCTGGTGAATAAGGCTGTGGTCACCCTCCCTGTCCAGGTCATTTCCTCCTACAGAGGGGGATCCTGCCTACATGTCCCACCCCTTGTCCTTCCTGTGGACACTGTGGGTATCTGGGTTAGAGACCTATGCACAGAGGATGGGGGAGAACTCCTGGTGGCGGGCTTCTTCCCAGGGGTGCATGCAGTGCAGACAGGCTACAGAGTCAGGCAGCCCTGGCTCACCCTGCGGGTTCACTGATGCTGCTGAGCTCACGTGTCTGCCTCAGTCTCTCAGTACACCACGTGTGTCGAGTTCATACTATGTCAGGACCCAGAGTTGAACAAGAGCCAAGTGGCTCTCCCGGAGCCCAGTGTCCAGTGGGGAGACAGACGTGGAGGCACAAGACCTGGTGCTGTTTAGGGGAG
This sequence comes from Hylobates moloch, assembly GCF_009828535.3. Lineage (NCBI taxonomy): Eukaryota > Metazoa > Chordata > Mammalia > Primates > Hylobatidae > Hylobates > Hylobates moloch. Next base: position 7,599,743 of record NW_026652294.1, read on the forward strand.
CAAAGGGGTGCTGGAATATAATAAAAGAGGGATGTGAATGAGACGGGGGTCAGGGAGGACCTTTTTTGGATGTTTTATCCTGTTCTTCTATTTTTCTTTCTCTCTTTGGAGCATCAGTGTGATCCAGATTCATCATCACCAGAGAGGAATTCACGATGGAAGCTTTTGAAGTCTGTTCAGTGGTGGAGGATTCAAGCAGTCCTTAGATCCTAAAATACAAAAAATTAGGAGGACTCTTGAACCCTCAAAGAAATAGACTTAAGACAAGTGAAAGGAGGCCTGCTTTACTCAGCAGGTGGTGAGCGTATTCCACAGGGCTTACAGGAAAAAGCTGTGGACTTAAAAGAGACCTCGGTTCAGATTCTGCCTCCTTCACTATTAGCTGTGTGACATTGACGAGTTAACTAACCTGTCTGTGCCTCAGTTTCCTCATCTGAAACTGAAAGCAGCTACTTCCTAGAAATGTTATATGTTATAAATTAACATGTCTTAATCAGCTCAGGCTGCCATAACAAAATACCGTAAATTAAACTAGGTAGCTTCTCTAACAGACATTTATTTCTTATAGTCTGGAGGCTGGAAGTCTGAGATCGGGGTACCAGCATGCCTGGGTTCTGTTGTGGGCTCTCTTCCTGGCCTACAGACAGACAAATGCCTTCTCTCTGTGTCCTCACATGGTAGAGAGAGAGGAAGGAACTTTCTGGTGTTTCTTCTTCTAAGGGCACGAATCTCATCATGGGGGCCCCACCCTCATGACCTGATCTAAACCTTATTACCTCAACAAAGCCTCATCTCCTAATACATCACATTAGCGGGTGGCTTCAACATACACATTTCTAGGGACAGAATTCTGTCTCTGGCAACAAAGTAAACACTTGATAGAAAGCAGTTGTGATTATCCTACTACTACTAATAATATTTATTATTACTTTGAAGAAAATAGAAAAATAAACATTCAGGAAGATTTTTTTTTTTTTTTTTGAGACAGAATCTTGCTCTGTCACCCAGGCAGGAGTGCAGTGAGTGGCGTGATCTTGGCTCACTACAACCTCTGCTTCCCGGATTCAAGCAGTTCTCCCACCTCAGCCTCCCAAATAGCCAGCATTAATGCATGCGCACCACCACGCCCGGCTAACTTCTGTATTTTTTGTAGAGGTGGGGTCTCACCATGTTGCCCAGGCTGATCTCAAACTCCTGGCCTCAATCGATTCTTTTGCCTCGTCCTCCCAAAGTTCTGGGATTACAGCTGTAAGCCACCATGCCCAGCCAGGAAGAGTTTTGATACATTGATAAGTGATGGTCTGGAGCAGAATGTCATGAAAATTATGGAATATTCAATATATACCCAAATAGTTAAAAGGCACCGAGAGTAGCCACCATACTGTCTTAAGATATTCTCCCCTGTGGCCACTGTCATCAGACTTCTGGGCTGCACAGAGCGTTGGTGGACCTGGCCTGACATTCTTTTTTTTTTTTTTTTTTTTTTTGAGATGGAATTTCACTCTTGTTGCCCAGACTGGAGTGCAATGGCGTCATCAGCTCACCACAACCTCTGCCTCCCAGGTTCAAGCGATTCTTCTGCCTCAGCCTCCCAAGTAGCTGGGATTACAGGCATGCATCACCGCGCCTGGCTGATTTTGTATTTTTAGTAGAGATGGGGTTTCTCCATGTTGGTCAGGCTGGTCTTGAACTCCTGACCTCAGGTGATCTGCATGCCTTGGCCTTCCAAAGCGCTGGGATTACAGGTGTGATCCACCGCTCCTGGCCGACATTCTTAATATGTTTGCATTTAACAATTTTGTTTAATGTTAGGGCTGTCTCTAGTTTGAGCTGTGGGTGATTCCCTTCAGGGAAAGCCTTAATGTTGAAGGTTGGTTCTTTCAAGTACCCTGACGGGATGTCAAAGCCTGGGATGTGTTGAGATTAGCCTTCCAAAGACACCGTTTCTTAACCAGAATGCTTTCCCTGTGGTGTTTGTGATGCAGTATTTTTAAATCCCCTCAGTTGTTCAACCAGACCCGGAAATCCAGGTTCTAACCATTCTGCCCAAAGACTGGAATTTTTCCTCTCTACACCTCATTCCATATGTCTAGTCAACTCATCTAGTAGCTTAACAAATCCTAGCAAACATTTTACCCAGGTATTTAAAGCAGGCAGATGGCTTCACATAGAGAAGTAATGCTATTCATCAGTTTGTAGTTGATGTATATGCGGTAGGAATCTCAATTGGCCTCACACTGAATGAAACAGAGGTGGGTGAGGGGAGAGAATGCCTAGATTTAGCTCAGGAACAGAGACTAGTGTGTAGAGGAGTCTTTGGGGTGGCCCAGGAAGGGCAGGGGTTTGGAGTCTCAATCACTAGCACACAAGTCTGACCTTGGGCAAATCACTTCTCCCTGGGCTGCAGTTTTCTCATTTGTGAAATAATGAAGGCTGACTGCCTCCTTGCAGGGCTGTTGTGGGCTATGGTAACAATGAATTTCAAGTGGCCTCGCAGTGCCTCATGTAGTGAGTGTTGAAGAAATCTCCTTCCCTCTTTCCCCCTCATTGAGTAATCAGGAGAGGGAAATATTGAACCTCCTATGGGTAAGGATCCATACACAGAACAGGTAAACAGTAAATAATTATTACTCTATCACAGGGTTTTGGGTGGAACCACTTTGATCCAACTTTTTTGGTAGATTAGCATCAATTAACACTATGGAAGTGTTTGGTTTTGCTTTTTTAAGAGATGGGGTTGCCCAAGCTGGAGTGCAGTGGTGTGATCATAGCTCACAGCAGCCTTGCATTCCTGGGCTCAAGGAATCTTCCTGTCTCACCTTCCTGGATAGCTGGGACTACAGGTGCTCCACCATGCCCAGCTAATTTTTTACTCTCTATAGAGATGAGGTCTAGCTGTGGTGCCTAGGCTGGTCTGGAACTCCTGGCCCCAAGTGATACTCCCACCTCGGCCTCACAACGTGCTAAGATTACAGGCATAAGCCACCATGCCTGACAGATAGCAATGTTTTTTGAGTGTTTATTCCATAGCTTACATCATGTATGCATTACCTCCTTTAATTCACTCACTCATTTGTATCTGGATTTTGGGTGGTAACCCAGTTCAAATTGGCTTGCCTAGAGAAAGGGAAGTTATTGGCCAAAATATCTGAAAAGTTCTGAGGCTAGGACTGCCTTCAGGTTTGGCTAGATCTAGGTACCCCAATCATGTCATGAAGATTATGTCTCTGCCACCTTTTAGGTCAGCTTTAAGATACAACAGCAGCTTATATCTTAAGCATGTTCCATCTTGTATTCTTAGGCAGACTCTTCCATCTTGCCCAGACTTTCCAAGCTTTTATCCTGCTTCAGAAAGAGTGAACTTTATTTTCATAGTCTCAGCAAAAATCTTGGTGTCAACCATGTCGTTATTACAGAACCAACCACTGTGGCCAACAGGAGGCGATGCTCTGATTGGGTAGGCTGGGTCATGTGCCCCTCTCTGAGCTTGGGGAGCAGGATCTGCACCATCAAAGCACATGGATGTTTGGAGATGGACATTTATCACAGGGAAGATGGGGTCCTTCTCTCAAAAGAATGGGGAGTGGATGCTGGGCATGTACCATACCACATTTTTTGTACAGAGCGTCTGTAGTGGGCACTGTTGTTTCCAAGGGAGTGCAAGGTAATGGCTCAGAGTGGGAACTTGATGACCAGACTACCTGGGTTCATATCCCAGCTCTGCCATTTAGTACTTGAATGACCGTCAGTAAGTCACTCAACCTCTCTATTCTTCGGTTTCCTCAACTATAACAACAGGAATGGTTGTTGACCCTACCTCAGAGTGCTATTCTGAAAGTTAGATGAATTAATACATGAAAAGCATTTGGAGCAGTGCCTGGCACAGAGTAACAGCTCATCCTCATAACCTTCGTGCATGGCATCTCCTAGGCTTGTACAGTGCACAACTGATACAGCTGTACTCAGCAGTCCTACTCAATGAACACAAATCATTTTGTCCCCCATTTTTTGGATGATGATATGGTTTGGCTATGTTCCCAAACAAATCTCATCTTGAATCAAAAGTAGCCGCCATAATTCCCATGTGTCATAACAGGGAACTGCTGGGAGGTGTTTGAATCATGGGGAGCAGGTCTTTCCTGTGCTGGTCTTGTGATAAAGTCTCATGAGATCTGATGGTTTTATAAAGGGGAGTTTCCCTGCACATGCCCTCTTGATTGCAGCCATGTAAGACATGCCTTTGCTTCTCCTTTGCCTTCTGCCATGATTTTGAGGCCTCCCCAGCCATGTGGAACTGTGAGTCCAGTACACCTCTTTCCTTTATAAATTATCCAGTCTCAGGTATGTCTTTATTAGTAGTGTGAGAACAGACTAATACACATGGGAAAAATCAAAGTTCAGTAACCTGCCCAAGGTCACAGGCTCATAGATAGAGGTACTGGGACTGAAATCCAATTCTACTTAACCTTTGGGTCTGCTCCTAACCACCACATGATACTGTATGACGTTAAATATCCCCCCGGTGGTAGAGAACATAGAGAGAATGTAACCTCTCCTTCCCTCCTGTTCTTTGACCCTAGATGGAGCTCATCTCATCTTACCCCTGTGAACTCCAGGCTTCCAGGACCCACAATCACAGAAGAGTCAGGGCCCCACCAAATATCCCCAGACCAAAGCTTAGCAGCGCTTAATTTATGCATAAGATCTGAAGCATGTTTCCCTCTGTAACTACAGTATGGGGAGGACTTGGAATGAACATTTTACTATTTAGTAGAAGAAGGGTCCTATCCCAAGGGAATAGTAGGCAATGAAGCCCTCCGTAGATGCCTGCCTTGCAGAATTCGAGCAGATCTGGGGAAGCCGGGCTGATTTAATTAGAGAACAATAGAATGACTTAGTACGTGCCAGAGGAAGGTGCTTTTTCTAGCTATTGAAAGTGTTTTGGTGCTTTGTACCCACATACTTGTGCCATTGTTCTATTAATTTTACAAAAGGTAAAAATTGGAAGAGAAACAAAAATCGAATGAACTTAAACTAAAATCAAATCAGTTGTGTTGTTGAGGGTCTATTGGGGTCCAGCCCACACTAGGTCGGGAGAGAGATGGAAATTGCGGGGCCTTCATCTCACCCTAAACCTCTCCACCCCTGAGAGGCCTTGTCCATGGGGACGTGATGATTACTCGGAGTTGAAAGATGGGAAGTGTCAGCTGTCACCTCAGGTCCTCATTGTCACACTGGCCACAAGGGTTGGAGAGTGAACGTCAATAATTCTTCCCTGTCGCCTGTCAACCCAGCCACCTTTACTTCCCACTGCTCTCTGACGGCTCTTCCCGGAGCTCCTCAGGGGAAGGCATTTTCAAAGGCGAGTCTGGCCAGTGTTGCGCCACTGAAGGATCTGATCTCTGTCCTTAACGTGACTTGCCACTGACTTCATAAAAACATCAGTCAAACAGCCTCCGTATGGGAATAATGTGCAGTGAATTCTTCTTATGCTGAGTCATCCATAATAAAAAATCAGCCAGAGGTGGCCCCATATTTCTTTCTGCTGCCTAAAGTGTAATAAATTGAAACTTTTAAAGCTCAGCATGAAGACAGCTTGTCAGCAGCGGCCTGGGGCCTGCCCCGTGGAGGTCTTGGGCTGGGAAATTCCTCGTCTGGTCCATCCAGATCCTCTTAAAATCTAGACCTGCCTGACTTGTGTGCCTCTGGGTCACTGACCTCCCTCTACCCATCCCAGTGGAATAGGAAGGCTAAAATTCCTCCTTAAGATGGTCGATGCTGAGGCCCTGCTTATCCTGACTGTGTAAACTTGGCCCATTCTTTTGGCTTCTGCTTCATTTTCTTTCTCTCTAAAATGGAGTTAAAAATTCCCACTTCTCAGGGATGAAAGGAGCTCACAACGACAATTGTTACCATTTTGTAATGTTTTCTCACTGCCAGACACTGTGTAAGCACTTTGCATGTTTTCATCCATGTATCCTGCAGACATCCTATGATGGAACCATCCCTATTTTACAGAGGAGGAAACTGAGGCATAGCAAGATGGTGCTGCTGGGAGAAGCAGACTGCCTCAGGTCTGGCTCCAGTGCCCAAGCTCTGAACCACACACACAGTGAAATCTGGCACTTAGTGTTGGTAACGTTGGTTTCCTTCCTCTGTCCTTCGGAATGAATGTGTTCATCCCTGGCAGGCTCCAGGAATGATGCATATTTCCACCACATTTGCTCAAACTCCGAGTTCTGTCATTTTACAGACTCCCAACTTAGTCCAGGCTCTCCTGATACTGCCTAAGAGGTTTCCGTTGTAGCACGAAACCACTGAGCTGTTTTCTCTGCAACAGAGCTCTCTCTTTATTTTGATCCGTTCTGTCTGTGTGGTCAGACCTTCCAGTGAGTGGCTTTCTATGAGGGGCAGTGAAGCTCAGTGGTTAAGAGCTTGGGCTCTGGCGTTGGAGCACGCAGGCTCTCCACAGACCAGCTCTGTGATGGTGAACAAGTCACTTCCCCTCTGTGTGTCTCAGAGTCCGCCTTTATCAAAAGGTCCTAATGGTGGCACCTTTATCCTAGAGGTACTGTGGGGCTTTCATGAAGCAAGGCAGAGAAAGCACAGTGCCTTGAACATGGTCCCCAAGCAACAGTAGCAGGTGGGACTGCTAATGCCAAAACCATCAGGGCCGAGATAATCCTATCTCCAGCCCAGTATGAGCTAAGAAGGCCAGCAGCTGTCTCCATTAACTGCTGTCTGTGTTCATCTCTGTCTGGGGATAAGTCGTCCCTCTCTCTGCTTGCTCCAAGGGAAGAAGGGAAAGGAAGGAGCATTTCTGGATCATGCACCATTATGCCATCTATAAAATGGGGTTAAAAATAGAGCCTCCTTTCTCCGGGGGCTCCGAGGACTGGCGGAATCATGCTGCTGAAACCCTCTGCTGAAGTAGGGGCTGGGCAGATGGGAACTGTGTCATCGTGTTCTGCTTTGCCCTGTTGCTTTATTTACAATGACTCTCTCTTGCCTCCTGGCTCCCAGCCCAGCTCCTTGGCCTGGCAGAGGGGCCCTGCGTGAGGCCTCCTCTTCCACCATTAGTTATCTGACATCATCTCCCTTGATGGCCCATCTGCTCCTGCCGCCCAGACCTTTTGTTGTTTGCACACCCCACTGTGCCGATTCTTCCATTTCTCTCCACTTCCACCCCTTCCACCCTGGCTGGAGCACCTCCACCGCCTCCTTTCTGCAGGACCATGGTGACTCCCTCACTGGCTGCCCTATTTCCAATCTGGTCCCACCCTCCCCACAGCAGCCAAAGGGAGATTAGGCCACCTACCTCCTTAGAAACCATCCATGGCTTCCTGGCAGACTGAAATAAAATCTAAGCTTTGCAGCCCAGCTCAGAAGCCTCAGAGAGGTGACCCCCGTCCACATCTTCAGCATCTCCTCCTCCTCTCCTCCTCTGTACAGCTGCCCGGCCGCACTAGTGAGGTTTCTGTTCCTCAGCACCACCGTTAGTTCCTGTCTCTGCCTCGGGGCCTTTGCACTTGCTGTTGCTGCTGCCCAGTGCACTCTGCACATGGCCATCTACTTCACATCTTGTTTCTTTCTTTCTTTTTTTTTTTTTTCTGAGATGGCGTTTCGGTCTTGTTACCCAGGCTGGAGTGCAATGGTGCGATCTTGGCTCACTGCAACCTCCGCCTCCCGGGTTCAAGCAATTCTCCTGCCTCAGCCTCCCAAGTAGCTGGGATTACAGGTATGTACCACTATACCTGGCTAATTTTTTTGTATTTTTAATAGAGATGGGGTTTCACCATGTTGGTCAGGCTGGTCTTGAACTCCTGACCTCAGGTGATCTGCCCGTCTTGACCTCCCACAGTCCTGGGATTACAGGTGTGAGCCACCGCGACCGGCCCTTCCTTTGCATCTTTTAGGTCTTAGCCTAAGTGCTTCTCCTTCATGAGTCCTCTGACTTCTGCTCAAAAAAGGGGCTGGCTTTGCCCTGCCTGCCTTCAGGGGAGCCCTATCACCCACCTCCTAGCCATGGCAGAGGCACTTGAGTTACCTGCTGGAAAATAAGACCAGGCCTGACATCTCACTTCCTCTGTCCATTATGCTCCAACAAGGCCAATTACTACCTTCCTTTGCTCTACATCAGTTTTCTCAGTGTGTCTCAATCCCTCCCATTTGCCGAGTGAAATGGGCCTCCAGCCCTCTTTTGCTGGGCCCAACTGCAGGAATACATTGTTCTCAGGGCTGGAAAAGGGGGCTTTGTGAGTTGTGGCCCATCCCTCTCTGAGCCCCGAATGTTTACCTTAGGTGATTTCTAGGAGTGTTTTCTGTTCTGAGATACAGAAAAGGGGGATAAGAGGGCCAACAGGACTTATTGTAGACCTGCTAAAAGTTCAGCACTCTGAATGTGCAGGCATCCTGCTGTGAGCTGAACATTATAAATGAGCTGAGTTAGGCTGGGCATGGTGGCTCACACCTGTAATCCCAGCACTGTGGGAGGCCGAGGCGGGCAGATCACAAGGTCGGGAGTTCAAGACCAGCCTGGCCAATATGATGAAACCCCGTCTCTACTAAAAAACACAAAAATTAGCCGTGCATGGTGGCAGGCGCCTGTAGTCCCAGCTACTCCAGAGGCTGAGGCAGGAGAATCGCTGGAACATGGGAGGTGGAGGTTGCAGTGAGCTGAGATCGTGCCACTGCATTCCAGCCTGGGCGACAGAGCAAGACTCCATCTCAAAAAAACAAACAAAAAAAAACACACAAAAAAACCACAAAATGCTCAGTTCGAGTTCAGAAGAGGCAGCTGCCAATTGCAGAATGGATTTAGGGTATGTGCACGAATATGGGTTTCTTCAGTGGGGCATGTCTGTCACCTGGGGCCATGTACATAAGTAATTGGACGAATCTTGATGACTCCACTTTGCTAGGATAGGAGGCCTACTGTGTGCAGGTGGGAGGAAAAGAGAGAAAAGTGTGAGATAGAGCTTTATTTAAGTCAGTGGCTCTTAGCCTTTGAGGATCTAGTGAAAGCTGTGAACCCAGCAAAATGCTAAATGCTCACATATTTTGCATACCATTTTAAAGGGGGTCTGTGGACCCACTTTTAACCCTAAACCCTGGTTAAGAAACTTCCACTTGGCTGGTTCCCATGGGCCGTCAAACCACACCTCCTCCAGGAAGCCTCCCTCGATTCCCATCCTGCGTTTCCACTGTGCCAGTGTCCCCCTCTTTCCTCTACTGCACAAAGAGGTTGCCATTAGCTGTTCTTGCCTGTCTCCCACTGAGAGGGCAGGGGCCAGTTTGATTGTCCCTGCATGTCCAGTGCCTGGCACTGAGTGGGCATCAGCAAGGATTTGCTGAATGGGACTGAGGAATAGCTCCTGGCGATGCACCAGGGGTGACATTTTGAGTGGGCTCAGAACCTGGCGGCTTCAAATGCAAATTTATTTGCTTTCTCCCAGGTGTGGGTTGATGAATAGCTCGCCTGTAATCCTCCCTCCGTGCCTAGAGGGGGGAGGGAGCTTCAAGAGGCAGCCTGGCCTCGCCCTCTCCTCCCTCCCCCTCCCTCCCCCACCTCCCTTCCCCTCTTCTCTTCTCATTTTCTTTTCTTCTCTTCTCCACCTCTTGCCTGGTCCAGCTGGAGCAGAGTGAAGCCAAGTGTGAGGAGGCCTTGAAGACCCAGAAAGTGCTCACAGCGGACCTGGAGAGCATGCACAGCGAGCTGGAGAACATGACGCGGAACAAAAGCCTGGTACCTGTTCCTTCCTACAGCTGCAGGGACCTGGGCCAGCATAGGCCTCTGGGAGCTAGTGTGGGCCTAGTGTGTGCTCAGCACTATAGGAAGTACAAGGACATTTATTGTAAACTTACTGGGTAGCACTTTGGAGGTACAGACATCCACTGTAGGCCTCTTATGTGCTCAGCTCTGTAAGAGGGACAAGTGTAGACCTACTAGGTGCTCAGCGTTCTGAACGTGCAGGCATCCTACTGTCAGCTGAGCATTATAAAGATATAAGGGCATCAGTGAGGCTCAACTGTGTGTTCCCATCTGCAATGATAAGCAAGGAAGTCTGTTGTGGACATAATGGGTGCTCAGTGCTGTGAATGTGCATCTGATGTGAGCTTGTTATTTGCTCAGTACCCAATGTGGGAACACAACTATATGTTGTGTGCCCACCCTGCTCGCCACTCTAAGTGGTTCTCGGACATCTGCTGTGGTCCTACTGCGTGCTCACCATCATGAGATGGAACTTGTTCCTTATTGTGGGGCTACTGCATGTCCCCTCTAGTAAGTGGAGACAAAGGCATCTCTTGGCCCACTTAGGCTCATCACCAGGAGAAGATTTGAGCCATTTATTATGGAACTACCCTGTGCTCACCCCTGAATGGGGACACATGGACATATATTGTCAATGTATTATTTTGGTGAAAGTTGGATGTAGGTTTCCAAGTCCCCTGTCTGGGTGTACAGGGTTGGCTTAGATTTATACTCAATGTATAAAACCCTAAAGTTTAGGTATAGTTAGAATTTTATAGGCAAATGCTTATCTCAAGATCTCTGTGGGCCTTTTTGTCCCTTATGTTGTTGAAACTTGCCTACAAGCATTCACGCACACACATACACATACATATGCACATGCGTATACACAGGAATGAATGTACATATTCACATGCGATCACCAGGCACACATACAAAATAAATGCCCTCCGTATAGGTAACCTGTGCCTCCAAGTTTATTCATCCACCCAATACATATTTATTGAGCACCTGTTATAGGGCAGGCCTGGTGCTTGCTGCTGAGGTTGTATCTATGGACAGAACAAAGTCCCTGTTCTCAGGGAGAGTGCCGGGGTTTGCATTTTCATATATGTACTATGCACATTTAAAATGTGCACACATAGATTCCCAAGTGGGATTGCACAGACATAAATTCATACACACATACACCCTAAATTCATAGTCACGTGCAATGCCTAATACACACACACACACACACACACACATCCACCCACACACACACACACACCACCAAACTGTTATACCTACCACATGCATTGGTAACCACAGCCACTCTTAAACATTGATGGTCACTCACCTCACACACCTATAGGCAAGCCCCTCTTTGCTCTTGCTCTGGACCCTGCTGCCCATCCCTCACCCTCCCACCTTGCCTTGACCACTGACCTGCCTCCCCTAGGTGGATGAGCAGCTGTACAGGCTGCAGTTTGAGAAGGCAGACCTCCTGAAGCGCATCGATGAGGACCAGGATGACCTGAATGAGCTGATGCAGAAGCACAAGGACCTCATTGCTCAGGTAGTGAATGGGACCTTGGTGGAAGAAGCTCAGGGACTTGGGGTGGGGTGAATGGGGAATGTTGAGAAGGTGATGTGGTTGGACTACTCCCTGGTCTTAACATCTTGGAGGGATAAGTGCACAGAGATAGTTAGGAATTGTACATTTCCTGTGGTCCTAATGGAGGACAATGTCACCTTCAGATGGTGTGTGCATCTCTGGAGGACATGTCCACCACGAAAGATTTGGATTTATTCATGCATCTATCTGCCCATCCACCCACTCATCGACCATTCATCTGCTTATCAATTCACTCATTCACTTTTCCACCCATCTACTCATTCACCCACTTAACTATCCATCTATCCATCATCCGTCCATCTGTCCATCCATCCATCCATCCATCCATCCAGTCATCCACCCATCCACCCAACCACCCATCCATCTGTCCATCCAACCATTTATCCATCTATCCATTCATCCATCCATCTTTCCATTCATTTATCCATCCATGCAGCCATCCATTCATTTATATATTCATCCATCCTACCACCGCTTACCCATTATCTATCCAACCATCATTTTCTTTTCTCTTTCTTTCTCTATTCACCTATCCACCTATCCAACCATCATTTTCTTTTCTTTCTTTCTTTCTTTCTTTCTTTCTTTCTTTCTTTCTTTCTTTCTTTCTTTCTCTTTCTTTCCTTCCTTCTTTCCTTCCTTCCTTCTTTCTTTCTTTCCCTCCCTTCCTTCCTTCCTTCCTTCCTTCCTTTCTTTCTTTCTTTTCTTTCTTTTCTTTCTTTCTTTTTCTTCTTTCTTTTTCCTTCTTTCTTTCTTTCTCTTTCTTTTTCCTTCTTTCTTTCTTTCTCTCTCTCTTTTTCTTTTTTTCTTCCTTTCTCTTTCTCTTTTTCTTTTTCTTCTTTCCCTCCCTTTCTTTATTCCTATCTTTCTATCTATAGCTATTTATTCAGTATTTACTGAATCCTTGCCATGTGTTAGGCACTGTGAAAAATGCTAAGTATATTGTGGTGATCAAAAGCACATCCCATTCCTACCTTCATGTAACTCACAGTTTAGTGGGCTGGGAAGACCTTATCATGTGGTCACCCAGAGCAGAGGGGAGACTTGCAAACGGAGCCCAGAGTCCAGGAAGGAAGTGAATACAATTCTGCAAATCCTGACCTAGGCTGGGAGTCAGGAAAGGCTTCCCAGAGTAGGTGTCATTTGGATGGAGATCTGAGCAAAGGGCAGGAGTCACTTAGATTGGAGTGAGACATTGGGGATTGGGGGTGCCTTCCAAGCAGGGCCTGTGATGGTACATTGGAGAGACTGAAAGGAGGCCAGTGAGGACAATGTGGCACAAGACAAGCTCAGCAAAAGAAGAGGATCGGATCAGGGTCTTAGAGGCTGTTATGAGATTGGGTTTTATTTTATGGTTGAAGGGAATCAATTGGCAAGCTTTTCAGGGGCAAGAGCAGTTGGAGAGGACCAGCCAGCATGCCGCCCCAGACTATCATCTCCATAAAGGCAGGACTCTCCTCTGCCTTGTCCAGTGCTGTATTCAGAGCCAAGAAGAGTGTCTGCCCTGGAGGTGCTCAGTAAATCACTGTTGAATAAATGAAAGCTGACTTTGTCCAGGGGAAAGACAACTCCAGCCTGGTAGATGGAGTGAAGATGAGGAGGAGTGGATGGACGGGCCTGGGAGATGATCAGGAGCCATGAGGGCAGCATGGGTGAAACAGAAGCTTTGGGGTGAAGCTGGGGGGTGTGATGTGGAATCCCCAGCAGATCTCCACATAATGACTGCATAATGGGGAGAACAGCCCCCTCCTTGCAATACACCATCCAGAGGAGAGCCAGGGTAAAATACCTGCCACGCTCTAAATGCATCTGACAGAGGTTGGATCTGAAGGGATTTCTGCTGGACAAAGAATAATAATAACAAAATAATTGATGATATCATCCACGTGGTAACAATCACCACAAAAATAGCCTATGCCACTGTCTACACTTGCGAATCACACTTATTTTTTCCCCAAAGAGAGATTTATCTGTTCAGTTACAAGGGCACTATATGCATATGCCCATAATAAATAATTTAAATAATAAAGACACAAGAAATCGAAAGTAAAGAGGTGCTTCTACCCTCTAGAATTCCTCTCTTCAGAGGTAATGAAGCTCAACAGTTGGTTCTATTTTTAAAAAAACCTTTACTCTCCACTACTTAATTTAATCTCTGAACAAACCCAATACGGAAAGACTGAGCTGAGACTGTCAGTCCATTTTATGAATGCAGAGATTGAGGTGCAGAGAGGCTCCGTAGCTTGCTAAGGCCAGGGTCCAGGTCTAGAACCTCAGTTAAATGACCCTCCGAGTAGCTCTCATCCTTCGGAATCTGGTCCTAGTGCCATGGCCAGCCCACTTCTGTCTGGGTTCTCAAGGGTGTATAATAAAATGCTGGACAGTTGACCAAATCCAGGGGCTTATATAATTGGAGTGACTCAGCGAACATTGAAATGAAAGATGGTGAGGAGGATGTGAGAGGTAATTTTTGGGAAACAGCTATTATCATAGAAGCTCTGAGAGATGTAGACATCTGTGGGTGGGGAAAGTAGGGATTTTCAGGGGTGGTTTCCCAGCAAGGCTTGTGGTCTCAGGGTGATATATATACATTTTTTTTTTTTTGTCTCACCAGTCTGCTGCTGACATTGGGCAGATCCAAGAACTGCAGCTGCAGCTGGAGGAAGCCAAGAAGGAGAAGCACAAGCTTCAAGAACAAGTACGTGCTCAGAGCCATCCTGTAGTTGTATTAGTCAGGGTTTTCTTAGAGGGACAGAACTAATAGGATGTGTGTGTGTGTGTGTGTGTGTGTGTGTATGAATTTATTGTTTGTTTGTTTGTTTATTTTTGAGACACAGTCTTACTCTTTCGCCCAGTCTGGAGTGAAGTGGTGCGATCTCAACTCACTGCAACCTCTGCCTGCCAGGTTCAAGCAATTTTCCCACCTCAGCCTCCCGAGTAGCTGGGATTACAGGCACCCGCCACCATGCCCGGCTAATTTTTGTATTTTTAGTAGAGACGGGGTTCTGCCATGTTGGTCAGGCTGGTCTCTAACTCCTGACCTCAGGTGATCCACCCTCCTCAGTCTCCCAAAGTGCTGGGATTATAGGTGTGAGCCACCGGGCCCAGCTGGGGAATGTGTTAAGTATTAACTTACATGACCACAAAGTCCCACAATGGGCCTTCTGCAAGCTAAGGAGCAAGGAGAGCCAGTCCGAGTCCCAAAACTGAAGAGCTTGGAATTCAATGTTCGAGGGCAGGAAGCATCCAGCACGGGAGAAAGATGTAGGCTGGGAGGCTAAGGCCCATCTCTCTCCTTTTCACGTTTTTCTGCCTGCTTTATGTTCGCTGGAAGCTGATTAGATGGTGCCCACCAGATTAAGGGTGGATCTGCCTTCCCCAGCCCACTGACTCACATGTTAATCTCTTTTGGCAACAACCTCACAGATACACCCAGGTTCAATACTTTGTATCCTTCAACGGAATCAAGTTGACACTCAGTATTAACCATCACAGGGAGGAAGAGAGGGATTCTCCCTGGGCACTTATTTATACTTTGGCTCCTGGAAACTGTTTCCTTCATTCTTTGATTCATCAATTTGTTCAAATACTCACTCAATTCCAGTTGTGTGCCAGGTGAATTGAGACCAGTCCTTAGTGAGACAGACACATGCACACACACTCACTCATTTACTCTTGCCTGTGCTTGTGCGGAATCCAAGCATGCCCCATGCACTGAGACTCAGCGATTCGGTGCAGAATTTTCTCCCTCTGAGAAATGGCTCCAAGAACAAAGAGATGGTGTGTGCAAGACAGGATCACCATCCTCTGCGAAATCTTCTTTTGAAGTCATGGTCCCTCCAAACATCTCTGGCTTCCCGTCATTACCTAAAGGGTTGCTGTTATCCATGAGATTTTCAAAGCTCTTCTAGAACCCTTGTATGTGCCTGCTTAAAGTGACTGTTGGAGTGACCAGGTCTCAAGCAATTTCCTATGGGTGCTGAGTAACAACACGCACAAAAAATGGAACAGCAGCAGTGTCCATTTGCTGGCTGCTTATTATGTGCCAGTCACTAATCTCCTCTAATCCTCACAAGAAAAATGAAGAAACTGAGGCTCAAGGAAAGGAACTGACTTTCCCAGACTCACACACCAGGCAGAAACCTGGCTCCCAAACCCACACTTGCTTGTATCTTTTGATGCCGTAGCTTGTTGCTCACAGACTAGCTTTGCTCCTTGATCAGAGCAGGGAAGGAGAGAAAGGAAGCACTGATTGAAAGTCTTGTTTTCAATTCTGAAGACATAAGAAGCATCACCTCCCAGCACCTGAGACCCAGGATCCGGGTCTGGTGTGAGGGTCCGATGAGGGTCCCAAGATTGACACCCGGCAATTCTTGCTTGTGCAGACATTTAACATGCAGCACACCTGAGCAGAGAAGGAGGTGGTGTGAATAGCTCCTCCCACCCTCCCAGGCTAGGTCCTGCACATGTCTCTGTCCTGGTATCAGGGACAACAGGTGTCCAATAGACTTCTCTCTCATACTTACAGCTGCAGGTGGCTCAGATGCGCATCGAGTACTTGGAGCAGTCCACTGTGGATCGAGCCATCGTCAGCAGGCAGGAGGCGGTCATCTGTGACTTGGAGAACAAGACAGAGTTCCAGAAGGTGCAGATTAAGAGATTTGAGGTACATAGTGATTCATAAATAGTGCTTGGGTCAAGAGTAGGGGGAGCTTTTTGTGTAAGCTTCATCCATCCTTCTATTACTCATCTATCTACTCACATGCCTTTATCTAGACATACATTACTCATCCACTTCTCACCCAAACTCTCTCCCTCCTTCCATCATACCATCACCCCTCAAGCCACCTACCCGTTTACCCATCCATCCTCACGTATGTCTCTCCATCTCCTTCCACCATCATGGGTCCATTCATCCATCCTCCCTTCCATTTGTTCTTCCTTTCACCTTTACTTTTTCCTGTCTTCCTCTATTATTTTTTCTTTAGCCCTCAACCCCTCTGTCTGCCCATTCTTTTATGCATTGATCCAGTTCTTCCTACCTCCATCCACCTACTCAACCACTTACATGCCCAACACTCGTTTTGAACAGAAATTTGTTTTGCACCCAGTGTGTGCTAGGCCCTGTTTTAGGTGCACAGAAGACAGATGTGTGACACAGATCTGCTTTCAGAAGCATACGTCTTTGTAAGCGATGTGGGTAAGATACGTACATAAATATCTGTAATATGGAGAGAGGGCTGTGATGTTTAGAGGATAGAGATCTTTTCAAGACTCAGGAATCAGGAAGGCTTCTGGGAGGAGGTGGCATTAATGCTGAACCTTGAAGGACAGGTAAGACTTGGATGGGCTGGGGTGAGGTTCAGTGATTTCATTCACATTGCCCTTGAGCTGGGAACACAGGTGTTCACTTCTTCAGCTCTGTAGGCCAGTGACATGGGACTTTTACGGAAGACATCACCATTGTCAAAATCCTTCACATCAGCCACTCCACTTGAGGTTTGATACCATCCTGTGAGGCAGGTAGGATAAGCCTTATCTGATGAGAAGATGATCCCAGAGAGGTCAAGTGACTTGCTGAAGATAAAGCCAGGCAGTGTGTGGGATAAGGTAGATTGACACCTGACCTTCACTTCCTCCTGGTTACATGTTCCAATTTCTCCGCAGTCAGCTGGCTTCACCACAGTAAGACAGTGTGTCTAGACAGTTGGGAGGCTGCATTCCTCATTCTGAAACATTTCCCCCTGATCTCCCTAGGGGCATCTGGTCTCCAATAAGGCTGCTATGGATGAAGAACAGAGAGAAATTCTTCTTTGCTTTGACCCTCAGTGGTTCCCAGAAATTGCTCAAGGGATCCCTCAAGGTCTGACTGTCTCTGCAGATCACCATGAAACTTTGATCTACTATATTTTAAGTGATTAAATATGTAAAGTTGGGCTATATCACATGCCATTTTAAAACTTCGTTCTAGCGTAGTGAAATGATAGCAGAGGAGAAAAGAAAATGAGTGTGGGAAAACTTCAAATGGAAAGATTCTATCTCCAAATTCAATTTTGCCCTCTGCCACCATGATTTGAATTTAGTAGAATCCTGGGTCTTTGAGGTGTAGAGATGGGGTACCTCAAAGACACAGTTTGAGAACTCCTTCCACTCTTCCTGCTGTTCTTAGAATTGCTGAACTTCATTTGAGAGGTGAACTAAATAGGAAAGCGTTTCTTTTAGGTTATTAATCGGCATCTGATCTGCAGGCTGTTATCCCCACTGCCTGTGGCTGCAGAAAAAGGGCTCAGAGTCTTTAGCAGGGGCTTGAAATATTCATGTGGGTCCCGTCTTATGTCAACACTAGAGTATTTGCCCATCAGGATCGATTGGTTCCAGGCTTGTTGGCCAACTAATGAATTCTGCAGAACAGTCTTTGGGTTTGTTTTGTGTGGCACTCGTGATGGCCAAAGCACTTTTCTCTCTATTGTTTCATTGTGTCCTCAAGGATTCCCCATCCCCCCGCCACCAGGAAAGGAAAAATGTCATAAAATAGTAGGGCTGAGGCTCGTGAGAGATTGTCTGAACACCCTCATTTTATAAATCTGGAAGCAAAAACACATGTGGGGGAAAGATTTTTGACCTCAGCAGAGTTATCTCTTCATTGCACCAGCCCCTCGAGATAAATAGGAGCTGCTAAAATAAAAAATTAATAATCCCCAACCCTTATCTGGCACATCCTATGTGCCAGGCACCCAAGCCTTCTGCATACCAAATTAGATTCTGACAGCGTCCCTGGGGCACAGGTACTATCATCATCCCTGTCTCTCAGAGGGGCTCAATAACCTGGCCAAAGTCACACAGCCAGGGAGAGGTAGAGGTGGGATTTGAACCCAGAGGGTCTTGGGGGCGAGGTTCTCATAAATATGCTACACTGCCTCTCAGAATAGCAGTTATTTTATTTATTCATTTATTTTTTCGAGACAGGGTCTCTCTGTCACCCAGGCTGGAGTGCCGTGGCATGATCTTGGCTCACTGCAACCTCCACCTCCATCGTTCAAGCAATTCTCATGCCTCAGCCTCCCAAGTAGCAGGGATTACACGCATGCGCCACCACGCCCGGCTAATTTTTGTATTTTTTATAGAGAAGGGATTTCGCCATGTTGGCCAGGCTGGTCTCTAATTCCTGACCTCAGGTAATCCACCTGCCTCGGCCTCCCAAAGTGCTGGGATTACAGGCTTGAGCACTGCACCCGACCATCATTTTTTGCATGTTGTTAATTCTTCATTTTTGTAGCAGACATCAGTATTCTTATCCTGATTATGAAAACACAGGAAACTCGGCAAAGGATTTATCTTCCTGAGGCTCCCTTGTTTCATACCCCTGGCCTCTAACTCCAAGGTGGGCCTGTGTCTCTGCCCCTCCCAGGTCCTGGTGATCCGGCTTCGGGACAGCCTGATCAAGATGGGGGAGGAGCTTTCACAGGCGGCCACCTCCGAGTCCCAGCAGCGGGAGAGGAGCCAGTACTACCAGCGGCGCCTGGAAGAGCTGAAGGCCGACATGGAAGAGCTGGTGCAGCGGGAGGCAGAGGCCAGCCGGCGGTGCATGGAGCTGGTGAGTCCTGTCCCCATCATGGGCTCTTAGCGACTGAAGGTTTGCAATGGGGTAGACCCCCCCTTTCTTAAGACTTCTGAATGGGAGACTCATGGGTTTGGGTCCTGGGCCTCCGGGGTGTGCTGGAAGCCAGGAGAAACAAGAAGGAGAGTGGGCTGAGACAACGCTGTCATTGGCTGCAAACCCTGGGGGTGGGCCCAAAGTGGACCAATGGCATTCACTGCTGCCGGATGGCTGCCAAGTTCATTTGCATATCAGATCCCAGACTTTCTTTTCCTGCTCCATTCATTCCATTCCAATGGCAGGAAGGCCTCATACAAAAGAGGAAAGAACCAGTATTTATTAACGGCCTATCTTTTACCAGGTCTCAACATCCATAATATTCTGTAATCCTCATGTCAGCCCTGTGAAGTTGGAATTATTATCCCCATTTCACAGATGAGGACAAACCGAGCCTTCCAAAAGGGGAGATGACTAGTCTAAGGCCACATCTAGTAAACATAGAGCTATTTCTGGGCTGTTAATAGCACAACAAAAATAAAGATATAAATGATGATTCAAGCCACCACGTATGAAGTATTTGCTCCCTACCAGGTTCTGAAGGAAGCATTTCTCATCTAAATCCTCATTTCAAAACTGTGAGGTAGGTGCTATCTTGATGTCCATTAAAAAGGTGGGGAAACTGATGCATGGAGAATCAACTTGCCAAATTGAAGTCCTGAATGGTACATTTGCTTGCCCAGGGTCACACAGGAGTAAGAATTTGAACCCAGGGCTGCCTGACAACGTAGTCTCTGCTTTTGGTCACTAACTCATACTTTGCCTGCAGGATGGACCAAGGAACCTTTTTTTTTTTTTTTCTGGAGACAGAGTCTTGCACTGTTCCCCAGGCTGGGGTGCAGTGGCGCGATCTCAGCTCACTGCAATCTCCATCTCCCAGGTTCAAGCGATTCTCATGGCTCAGCTTCCTGAGTAGCTGGGACTACAAGCATGAGCCACCATGTCTGCCTAATTTTTTGTATTTTAGTAGAGACAGGTTTCACTATGTGGCCCAGGCTGGTCTCAAACTCTTGAGCTCAGGCAGTCCGCCCACCTCGGCCTCCCAAAGTGCTAGGATTACAAGTGTGAACCACTGCGCCAGGCCCCAAGGAACATTTTAAAATTTGTTTCCTGCCTAATGGGAAGGTTTCTCCATCATTCGGTGTGTTGTTCTAAGAAGTTTCTGCACAGGTCACAGAGCATCTAAGAGTGTCTGTTAACACTTTTTCTCCACGGGGCCAGATATCACTAAGGTTCCAGATTCCTGATTCTGTGACCTGGGGTGTATCTGGCACCCCCATTGCCTACCATCACTCAGCCTTCTAGAGACAGCCCACAATATGCCAAGCCTTGGCCCAGAGGTCTCTAAATTACATTTGTTTTCTCCTTCCTGCATTATCCACTCTGGTATTGTGAGAGGTCTTACCAACTTGTTCTTCCTGTGGCAAATATATTAATATGTCTCGGGCCACTGTCTCCCACAGCCGGTGTCATCCCCATCAGCTTTGCCCTTGACAAGCTGGCTGCCTGGCTCTTCTGTGAGGGGGCGGTAAGGCACCTCACAGAGACAGAGGTTCCCAGACAAAGTCCAGGCCTCCTGACTGGCAGTTCCTCCACACCCATGGCCCTGGGAGAGAGAAAAGCTCTTTCCTCCAATTGACAGGATAACTTCCTCATTAACCAGCCCCGTTTCTCATGCAGCTGAGCACCCCTCCTGCAGGCTCTGGCTGGGAGGAGAGAACATCCCCAGCCTTTCTCCTCTGATGTCTTCTTTAACTAGCCAGGCACTCAGGCATTCTGGCCAGATCAAATAGTGATTTTCTTCCTCTCTATCCATTGATCTCTTTTTCTCCGTCTCTTCTCTCCTTCCCTCTTTTCTCTCTTTCCTCTCCCTGTCCCCATTCCTGGGGCCATATTCAGATCTTGAAAGGCCCTGAAATACTGAAAAGATGATAGCATAGTTCCCACATATGAATCAAAATGGACACAACACAAAACCTTAAAGAGCTTGCATGCATGCTGAAATTAGACCTGCATCTGTCTCCAGTTTCTGATGGCAAGGTTCTGGATAAGTTTATCAAAGCTGAACTTTTCTCTTTAGTTTGGTGGGTGTGGTTGAAAGAGTGTTCATTTCCTAGGATTGTCATAGCAAATTATCACAAGCTGCAGAGCTTAAAACAACAGAAATTCATTCTCTCATAGTTCTGGGGGCCTGAAGTCTGAAATCAAGGTGTGAGTGGGGCTACACTCCCTCTGAAGGCTCTGGAAGAGCGTCCTTCCTTACCTCTTCCAGCTTCTGATGGCTCCAGGTGCTCCTTGGTTTGTGGCTGCCTCAGTGATGGCTTTCTTCACATGGCTTTCTTCTCTGTGTATGTGTGTCCCAAATATCCCTCTGCCTTTTTCTTATAAGGACAACCGTAATTGGATTCAGGGCTCACTCTAAATCCACGTTGATCTCACCTTAACATCCTTACCTTAATCATATCTACAAACCCTTTTGCTTTTTTTTCCTTTTTGAAACAGAGTCTCGCTCTGTCTCCCAGGCTGGAGTGCAGTGGCACAATCTCAGCTCACTGCAACCTCTGCCTCCCGGGTTCAATCACTTCTCCTGCCTCAGCATCCCAAGTAGCTGAGACTACAGATGCGTGCCACCATGCCCAGCTTATTTTTGTATTTTTAGTAGAGGCGGGGTTTCACCATGTTGGCCAAGCTAGTCACGAACTCCTGACCTCAGGTGATCCACCCGCCTCGGCCTCCCAAAGTGTTGGAATTACAGGCATGAGCCACTGTGCCTGGCCTACAAACCCTTTTTCTAAATGAGATCACATTCACAAGTCCCAGGTGGATTTGTCTTTTGGGAGGCCACCCTCCAACCCACTACAGAAGAGGAAGGCACATTTCTGCTTGGTTGGTATTCTGAAGTTATCCAGTACATCCCATCATTTCCTTAATGATTCTCTGGAAGAACAAAGCTCCGCGAATAAGGTCAGGCCACCAGCCTCTTCCAAATACTGGGTGTCCCAAAACTCACCAACCTGTTTGCTCTCAAATATTTCCTTTGCCTTTGAGCTCTGGGAAATTTCCACTGGGAGAAGGGAGGAAGTCATACTTTCTTGTATCACTCATTTATTCATTCGACAAATAGCTGTTCAACAGCAGCTATGAGCATGGCACAGTTATAGGCACTGGTGAGGAAGGGCAAGGAATCATAAGGTCCTTGCTGTGTAGAAGTTACACAGTGTGCCCGAAACAGGGCTCAGTGGGAGAGTTAAGTCCTCACTGTCATTGAAAGTCTAGTCTTGCTGCTAAGGCCCCTCCTATAGGTGTGGCATCCTGGTACTCTCCCTGGCTTCTGAAGACAGATCATCCCATCTGTTCATGTCTATGCCACCAACTTGCCTTCCCTCATCCCATTTCTATAAGATAAGGGGCAGCTTCTTTGTGCCATACGTTCTCTCTAAACTACACTAAAATCCTGCAAGGCAGCCAGAGCTTTGCTTCTTTGCTTCATGCAATATGTATCCATGGTTTTCACTGTGGGTCAAGCCCTGTGCTGGATGCTGGATACCCAGTGAGAAACAGCACACACCTTTGCTCCCCAGGAGCTCATACATGGAAATATATAACTGCATGAGAAAATACAACTAAGGCCATTCCTAGTGTACTTCGTGCACATATGGAGTTTCCTCCATAATGAGAGCTCAGAGCCTTCACAGGCAAAGCAAGGGGGCATGCACTGTGATTTGAGGGATTTTAGAAGGCCATTTGGCACCAAATCTCTCTCCCATGCCCATTGTCACCACCACAAGTCCATTTCTTTGGACAAAATATTGCCTTCTCCATCTTCCGTTTTTTGTTGTTTTTTTTTTTTAATTGAGACAGGGTCTTAGTCACCCAGGCTGGAGTGCAGTGGCACAGTCATAGCTCATTGCAGCCTCCAACTCCTGGGCATAAGCGATCCTCCTGCCTCAGCCTCCAGAGTAGCTGAGACTACAAGTGCATACCATTGTGCCTGGTTAATTTTTCAATTTTTAAAAATAGAAGTGGGGTCTCACTACTTCGACCAGGCCGGTCTTGAACTGCTGGCCTCAAGCCATCCTGCAGCCCCAGCCTCCCAAAGTACTGGGATTATAAGCATGTCACTACTCCTGGCCTGTCTTCATTTTTAGAATTCAAATCCTCCCTGGGAGGGATAGAATACATTTCCTAACTCCACAGTCCAAGCATTCATTTATTCATTCCATCAACAAACGTTTATTGAGTTGTTCTACGTTCAAGCCCTTCGCAGAAGTTGTCTTCTTTAGCACTTAATGTCAACCTCAGCAAATGGAGAACATGGAGGGGCCAGGGTGTGAGGTTGTCCAGGGCTGCAGGGTCAGGAAGGGCAGAGCTAGGATTGGTGCCCTACGCGTCCAATGCTAAAGCTATCACCAGGTCACCCTGCTGCCCTTTCAACCCAACCTTGCTGAGAAATGGGTCTGCTGTGGAGACCAAAAAAAGGATCCAGTGCTCTGGGCCCTGGTGAGCAGCGGGAAGGATGTTGATGGATCTCCTGTCCACATTCCTTTCCACCTGTCCCCAGCCTGTACTATTTGTCACTGTTGGTGTTGGTTTAAAGGACTGTGAGTTGTTGCATGTGAATGATTTATACCCCCAGCTGACTCTCCAGCACATCCAGATCAGGATCAATTACCCCTCTGGTGGAACTTTGCTTCCCAGAAAAAAGAAAAATGAGGTTTTCCCATTAATTTTAGTAAATGTATTATTGCTGGAGACTCCAGGAGCCATTATGGAGAAAATAATATTCTGGCTCTAAATCATTCCAGTCCCTTTGTCATTAGAGCCATGAAGCAACTCGTCTGTGGATGTATATCCTGTTGTTTCTCCGTAGTTACAGGGCCCAGGGGAACCACCCTGACCCCAGGACTGGGTAATCAAGGGGTGCCTGAGAAAGCTGGAAGTCCTGATGCTGACGGGAAGGCCTGACTTCGGCCTACCAGGTGCACCTATTTTGGAGGCTGCACCTGTTGGGGCCTCATAGGAGGTGTTTGGGCAGATCCCTCATGAATGGCTTGGTGCCTCCTCATGGTAACGAGTGAGTTCTCACTGTGTTAATTCTCACCAGAGTTCCCCTGAGAAATGGCTGTTGAAAACAGCCTGGCACTTCCTCCTCTCTGTCTTGCTTCTGCTCTTGCCATGTGATCTCTGCACACACCAGCTCCCCTTCCCTTTCTGTCATGAGTGGAAGCAGCTAAGGCCCTCACTAGAAGCAGATGCTGGTGTCACACTTCTTGTGCAGCCTGCAGAACCGTGAGCCAAGTAAACCTCTTTTCTTTATAAATTACTCAGCCTCAGGTATTCCTTTATAGCAACACAATTGAAATAAGACAAGACCCCAATGCCATGTTACTCCTTGATTCACCACCTTTATCCTCATGCATCCTGCTGCCTGCCTATGCAAACTTCAAAACTCAAATATCAGGTTAAGCACCTCCTTTGTGTTCCCATACCCCTGTGCCCACCCCATCAATGCATGTGTCACCCAGTTATTGTAAATGCTGATGTTCCTGTCTTCCTAGAGAGAGAGACCCTGAGAGAAGACTACTTGACTTGGGCTGCAACCTCCATATCAGAGTCAGGTATAGGGTAGATGCTCAGTAATTGCTTGCTGAATAATTTTCTCAGCATTTTGAAGTTTTACCTCTTAACAGAATGGCTCAAAAAAGTGCATCTTAGAAATGGAAAATTTTAGATCAATCAACTTTTGTTTGTATCTTACTATGTACCTAGCCCTGTGCCTGATGTTGTGGGAGATGCAGACGTGGATGGACTAGGGACTGTGCCCTTGAATTTCTCAAGATCTAGAGGAGGAGGTGCGCATGTCCCTCAACAACTCTGATACAAGATGGGATGTGTGGACAAAGGAAGAAATGGTTTCACACAAATAGGAGCCCTGGGGGAGATTGTATGGAGGATGCATCATTCCTCTGAAACTTGTGTGGAGTTTCTTGAATGATAAAGCAAATACTGGCTGGCAGCTTTTGGGGAGCAGCGATCCAGTCATGTTTATCATGACATCTCTCACTTGCATTCAGCAAATGTCTAGTGAATGCCTGCTGTGTGTCAGGCAATGTCCAGGTTGCCAGAGAGTCAGAGAGAAACCAGTTACAGGGATATAAACACAGACTCTTCACCCCTTTCCTTTCTTCTCTTCCTTCTTTCTCATTGCAGCTCCCCTACTGCATGCCAATTGCAAAATCTCTTCCTCCTCCCTCTTCAACCTGTTTTCTTTTGCTTTGCTTGTTCTTCCTTAGCTCTCACTTGTCTAGGCTTAGGCATGCTGTTTCTCTCTCTCTGTCTCTCTCTCTCTCTCTCTCTCTCTCTCACACACACACACACACACACACACACACACACACACACACAATTGTTTTGACTCATGTTGGGAGGAGGGTGTGTGTTAAATTTCTAGGCTACCATAACAAATTTTCAAAATCTGGATATCTTAAAACAACAGGAATGTATTGTCTCACAGTTCTGGAGGCTAGATGTCTGAAATGAAGATGCTGGCAGGGACATACTCCTCTGAAGGCTCTAGGGGAGAATCCTTCCTTCCCCTGGTGGCTCAAGGCATTCCTTGGCCTGTGGGCTGCATCATGCTTATTTCTGCCTCTATCTTTTTATGGCCTTTCCCTCTTCTCTTTCTGTCTCCATGTGTATCTCTCCTCTTCTTATAAGGACACCAGTCATTGAATTCAGGGCCCACCCTAATCTAGTATGACCTCAGCTTAACTCATTACTTCTGCAAAGACCCTATTTCCCAATAAGGTCCCCTTCTGAGTTTTTAGATGGATATGGATTTTGGGGGGACGCTATTTAACCCACTGTATGGTGGTTGAAAGGAGCATTGGGCTTGGAGTCTGATACGTCAGACAGCTAAGTTAACATTGAAGCAACTCAGTTTCCTCATCTGTAAAACAGGCATAATATGGCCTATTTTATTGGGTAGCTATGGGGATTAAATGAGATCATGTATACAAAAGTGTCAAATGACAGCCCATAATAAGCACCTAATAGACGGTACTTTATTTTCTTTCTTCCTTTTCTTACTCTTCCTTTGAGTTTCTGATTTTCTCCTTCCACTCAAGCTTTATCATACTCTACCAGCTCCACATCCATGCAGTGCCCGTGAGTGGATGGCAGTGATGTTAATAAGATCTAACATTTGTTTATCATATACTGTGTGGTGGGTACTGGGTTAAGTACTTTACATGAATCCTCTGTTTTGAGAACTTGTTTGGAGGTTTGGAGGTATACCCTTGACCGAAGACTGGTCCTCCTCTATCAGAGACAGTCGTCCTCTTGAAGCATGCAGCTTTGGGAGGGATGAACATGGAGTGGTGAGGGGGGAAGGGGACACCCGCCTAGCCAGCTAGATCAGCCAGATCAACCCTGGCAATCAATAGGGTGACAGATGTTACAGCTAGATCGCCCTCACATCCGAATCCTGTATTTTGAGCCTCACCGTTGGAGGTAATTGTCCTTATTTTATCATTAAAGAAACTAAAATCCAGACAGATGAAGCAATTTCTCCAAAGTCACATTCCCAGTAAATGGCGGAGTCAGAATTTGAATGTGGGTCTGACCGACTCAATGAATTTTAGATACATAGTGTTTACGTGTTCAAGTACAATTTTAAAAAATTAATAGTATATGTTAATATTGCTTTTGATTCTGTAATCTAGAGGTTCTCAATTTTGGCATTATTGACATCTAGGATCAGAAAATTCTGTTGTGAAGACTGTCCTGTGTATGGTAAGATATTTAGCAGCATCCCTGTCCTCTACCTACTAGAGGCAAATAGCATTTCTACCCCATTTATCATAATCAAAAATGTCTCCAGACAATACCAAATGTCCCCTAAGGGACAAAATCACCACCTGTTAAGAACAACCTGTCTGAGCTAATCCTCACCATAACCCTTTAGTTAACACCTATGACAACTCCCCATTTTACAGATGGTTAAACTGAGGCTCAGGGAGGTGCTGTGCCCAAGGTCACAGGGCAGCTGGAGAAGGGGGAACATCAGGGAAGGAGAAAGTCAAGAATGGAAAGAGGCAGAAATTAGACTCTCTACCCTTGTAGGAAAAAAACTGGTAGCAGTTCCAGCAAAATCCAATCCCAACCTTCCTGAGACCCAGAGGCGACTTCACAGCAGAATCTAATTCTGAGTGGAATTGAAGGCCCTGCTGCAGACTGTGTACTTTTAATCATGTTTAAATAAAACATGGGACCATGGGTGTGATCTCCTCACTGAGCCTGGCTTGTCAGCCGCTTGGGCAAAGTCATAAATAGTTAATAGGCAACCACTTACGGCTCTACTTCTGTTAAATCTAGCATCAATTATATATGGTTCATGCATTATTTATTTGGTGTTACTTTGGGGTGTATCTTCCACCTTCAGGGGAAAAGTGTAAAGAATGTGAGGCGTAGAGCAGATTCGAGGATAGCTTGTTTCCCTCTGTACTGGTCAATTTGTGAAGGCCTTGTTCCCCCCTGTATTGGTCAGTTTCCCTCGAAGGAAAAAGCCCATTGATGATTAGGAGGTGATTAGGAGGTGAATTTGGATCTGAGAGGACTTTACCAGACCACCAGGAAAAAAGATTGGGGTGGTAGTGTGCTGGTAAATGTTTAACAACTGCCTTTCCAGGGCAGGTGGATTCCTGGCTTGCAGTGTTTGCCAATTTCTGTGGTGTAAATTCTCTCTCTAGGGCTGATTTCAACCTAATACATGATGTCACCGAAGGCAGAGTTGGGAAGCAATGCACAGTAGCGCATCATTATATATCATTTCCACCATACAGGTACAATAAGCACAAATACCTTCAAAAGCATAGTTAGAGCAAAACGTTAGCAAAATAATTAGAAAGCCATGTGTTTTGAGTATGTATTACCTTTGTTTTTCATATAATTTATTTAGTTGTAAGCTCGTATCATTTAATCTTTAATAATAGCTGTGTTTGACAACTGGCTTGCAAAATTCCCTAAAATTTAGCTATCAGCTCTTGCCAGCCAATATGAGCCACTTCCCACACTCCTGTGACCTGGAGTCTTCTTGGGGTGGTGTCCTCATACCCTGTTAGAAGGTGGTTGGCAGAGTGGAAGGGGTGAAAGGCTCTTAATCAAGTCTCATCGCTCACTGACTGTCTCTTTAAGCAAGATTACTTCACCATTAGAAATCCATCCTTCTGAGCATGCTCTTTTAACTGATGTATAAAATAGCTGCAATCACATCTCCTGGAAAAGACTAAAACAAGTAATTCATGCCATGCTTCTAGATCTGCCTGTCACGTAACTATCCCCAAAAGCACACCTGCTCCTCTCTCCCTGTTCATTTTCTCCTGCCTTCTGAGAATCTGACCACAGCAGGTAGGGGCCTTAGGAAGCCCAAAGTCAGGTTCTGTTTTTTGTTTGTTTTTGTTTTTGTTTTTTCATTTGCTTTAATTTTTTTCCACTCCCAAACCCCGTGTTTTCAAAAGTCCCCTTCCATCTACTTACTCCATGGCATTCACCAAACCCACAGTGAAGGGGTACATTTCAAAAAGCCCTTGGTGTTTTCCCCCTGCAAATGGCTATGAACTTGAAAGCGTAAAGATGAATTATTCTGGCTGGGAACTGAAGTATTTAAAAAGGCATTCCATATGGAGGGCATTTGGGGCCATGAGCCGGGTGTAAATAACACATTTTATGGCTCTCCTGACAGGGAGATAGCCTTCCTAATTGCTGCCCCGTTATCTCAGTGGGATCCAAAATGACCCAACACGCTTATAAACCCCGCGTTCACAGATCTCCTTTTAATCCCTACTCCTAATGGCCTCCTGCATGCTCAGAGAGCTGACAGAGGAACCCGCGGGTATTTCTGTCACTCCCCTCCTTCTAGGCACTGTGGTCTCCTGTTTGTCTCCCTACAAAGGTTTCTGTACAAAAGAAACTTGGTCCTAATAGGCATTTAGGTGCTGCTAGCCTCAGACATGTTTCTGAAAGTGAGTTCTCCCAAGCTGTCTTTATCTCACATGGTGAATGTGCTTGTCTCAATTCAAGAGGTGTTACCATCTAACGAAATGAGTTTCTTTGCGTCTGGCTCTGAGATGAGTTATCCTGATAATAAAATCTATTACCAAAAGCCTACCTAGGAATAATTGGGTCTATTACTCCCCGACTTGTGGCTTTGTTTCTGCATTGAAAACAGGCTCTCCAGCAATTAATCAGAATTTAAAGTTGCTAATAGCAATTACAAATAATGTGCTGAGGCTCAAGATGGCAAACAGAGGAGCAGATACTAATCTTGTCCCCTGAGATGTCATCAATTGAACTTTCGTCACTTCAGACTTGCTGGAAATTAGAGTAACTTAACTCTGGAAAGTTAATTACTTAAAAAAGAAAGGGGAGAGATATTGATTGAATATGGCAGGAGTATATTAAATCATTCAAATAAATCCAATTTATATTGTTTAGATGAGATTATGCTTCACTTAATTGTATGCCAGGGAGGTTTAGGAAGGTTAGTCTTTATGGTAGAAAGCTTGATCATTGTTATGATTTGACATCTTTAAAAGATAGTGGTCCCAAGGAAATCCAGGGGGCCCCAAGTCAGACACTTCATGTTTTTGATTCATTTTCAAAGTATAATTCGGTTTGAAGGTCAATTCTCTTTTTACTGTTCTTTTTTGACAGAGGTTAAACAATAAGAAAGGGAGAGGGGATCTCAGAATATGAGGATCGACCAAGCGGTTGGGAAGCGAAATGGTTTTTTTGGGAGAATTGGCTGGTTTGGAATTCAAAGTGTATTTAGTGGGGAAAGATGAATATAACTTGTCTAGGTTATGGCTCTTTCAGTTGTAAGTGACAGAAACAAAATTAAACTGGCTTAAGCGAAAGGAAATTTATTGGCTCATGTAATGAAAAAGTTTCATGACCTCTGGCTTCAGACTCAGTGAAATGCAGGGACTCAAATGATGCCAACAGGCTGAACTCGGTGTGCTGGGGTCAACCCGTATCTGTTTGCCAGAGCTGTCTGTGTCCATCTCTTCCCAATTCCATGCTCCGTGACATCACATTGGTAGCTTGACATTGGCCATTGTGGGATTATTTACACTATGGAAGTTGGCAAATGTTACAAGGATTTCCACTCATCCCCACAGTCGGTTTTGAACATTTCCCAGCACACCACCGACTGAATCCCTGCCTCCCCATCTCTGTGGAGTTGACGGCCATTCTCAGACAGGCTTTCCCTTCCTAGTGGCAACAGAGTTAGGCTGACAAACAACAAGGCCATATCAACCTCAACAAGAAGAGGGCCCTTTCCACCCAGCGGCTCAAACAAAGGCCAAGAAGTAGAATCTCATTGACTCTGATTGGCCTGGTTTGGGTTATATGCCCACACCTAAACCAAGCACTGGTACTTGAAGGGTACAGGCTGGATTGAACAGTTCTGGGGTACATGCCCAGTCCTGAATCCAGGAGTAGGGTCAGCTCCACCCTAACCATATGGATGGAGAGTAGAGGAAGAATAGATTCCCCCAAGGAAAATTGAAATGTTAGAGCCAGAAGGAGGAGAAATGGTTTCCAAAAAGGCAAAGCCTTTGGATGCCCACGGTGGAGGCCACATCTGTGGGCCTTGACTCTTGCAGAGATCTCTCTGCCTTGCCACAGGCCCCTTCTAGGTTTTATCTTCTCTGCTTGTGTTCCTGCCTCCCGCTTGACATCTTTTAAAGATGTCAAATCATAACAATGATCAAGCTTTCTACCATAAAGACTAACCTTCCTAAACCTCCCTGGCATACAATTAAGTGAAGCATAATCTCATCTAAACAATATAAATTGGATTTATTTGAATGATTTAATATACTCCTGCCATATTCAATCAATATCTCTCCCCTTTCTTTTTTAAGTAATTAACTTTCCAGAGTTAAGTTACTCTAATTTCCAGCAAGTCTGAAGTGACGAAAGTTCAATTGATGACATCTCAAGGGACAAGAATAAAATAAAATTTTCCTCCTCCTTTTTGTATATTTTCTGTTACTCCTGGGGCTGGGACATCCCATAAGTAGGGTGGATCAAAGAAAGGAAATGGAGGCCGGAAGTGGACAGCCTAAATTCCCTTTCTATCTTCTCAAAGGGAGTGGCTCACACAGTAGGAGGAGCTTGCCTTGAAGCCAGGAAGTCTGGGTCCAAGCCACACTTCTGCCTCTAACTGACTCTGTGGCCTTGGGCACATCTCTTCCCTTGCTGGACTCACTTTCTCTCTCTGTAAAATGGACCAGATGACTTTTAAAGCTCTTTCTGCTGAGACCCCTGGGCAAGCCCAGAGCTGGTTGGTCATAGAGCTGTAAGCTTTGAGTGTGTCTCAAAGGGCTGATAGTCATGGTGGCAGCCTCCTCTGAAACAAGCACATTCCTACACCCCAAGAGCAATGCACAGAGTCACACAATCTCAAACCTGAAGGTGCCCAGGCCTCTTCATTCCAACTGGTGTCTTCTCCAACCTCAGACTGGTAGAAATTCCATCTCTGTTATGCAACTGTGGGGTTGGGGAAATTACTACCTCCGTGGGCAACAACATTCCCATAGACCTCCCCTTCTCCATCCCATTCTAGATTGATTCTATACCTACCCCACAGCTGGATTCCAGATGTGTCACCTTATCTGTTGGAGAGAGGGTTTCAAAGGACAGAGAGATATCCTTTGCTTATCTCACCTGGGAGTTAGCAAGGAGTTATCCAGAGATTACCACGTTTTTTTCTTCTTTTAAATAGCCAAACTTTATTTTAAATCCATAGCTGATACAGATTTGTGGTAAATAAAAGCAGAGCTCCCCATTAGGGCTCACCTACTCTTCCACCCTGGCCCCTGAGGCAGCACCATAAAATACAGCTTGATAACCTATGGTCAGATCTGGCTGCTCTCCTGATTTTTATAAATAAAGTTTTATTAAGACATAGTCACAGACATTTACATATTTTCTATGGCTGCTTTGGGGCTACAACAGCAGAAAGGAGTATTTGTGATAAGATGATTTGGCCTGCAAAATCCAAGATACAAACTACCTGGTCCTTTACAGAAAAAAAAAATCACTTACCTTTGCCCTAGAACATTGCTTAGCACAGAGTAGGCATAAAAAAATACATGCCGAGAGAAGAAAGAGCTTGACAGGACAAAGAACTGGGAGTAAGGAGACTTAGATGCAAATCTCAGTTCCATCATGTCCTTACTGTGTGACTTTAGTCAAGGCACTCACTTTCTCTGTTTCCCTGTTAACTCATAAAATGGAGATAATTATTACAACTGCTTCATAGCATTGTGGGGATTACTTAATAAAATAATGTTTAAGTACTTATTACAGTGCCTGGCACAAAGTAAGCCCGCTATCATAGTCATCATAATCACCATAATCACCATCATCATCATCATCATCATCATTGCCATATCATCTTCTTCATCACTACCACCATCACCACCAACACATCATCTTTTCCACCATTCCCACCATCAGCATCACCTCCATTGTTACCACAACCATTACTATCATTATCTTCATCACTGTCATCATCACCACCGTTTGCATCATCATCACCATCACCATCAATCGTCATCTTGATCACCACCATCATTATCATCACCATCATTACCACCACCACCATCATGAAAATTATTATTATCACTCTCTCATCACTATGACCACCACCATCATCGTCACATCATTATCAGAGTGAGACTAGAATCAAAGAGCACTGCAGAACCCCTTCAAGAGTAAGCAAACCCTGTGATTCAGAGCAGGCATGTAAGTCTAGGCCAGTGGTTGAATTATTTCCTATTTGAAAATTCCGGGAATGACGTCCCCAAATGCTATATACCCCATCTTGTGACCTGTGAGTTCATAGATGTCTCCTTCTTTGTGCTCAGTGTCCTGAGTGTCAGCTTCATTGGAATTCTGCCCTTTCTCCAGCCTTGTCTTGGCTGCATTCCAGGTAAATGACTCGGAGCCCATCTTGCTGCATGTCACCTCTGCCGCCCGCCCGCTTGGATAATCAGAATCAACACATTCATTTCCCTAACAGCATTCTCATCTCCCCCTCGCAAAGTTTTCAAATGGAAAAAGAAAGGCAAAAACAAGCTACATCTGTCCTTGTTCAGGCAATTTGCAGCTGTCTGCAGCTGACATCCACCCAGCTGGGCGGCAGAACTAGCTTTCCTGTTTCCTTTTGGTGGAAGATGATGTGGTTGATGCTGTTATTAAAGTTTGGCAGCGGTTTGGAGACAAAGCATCCTGCTGGAGAGAGACTTATAAACAAACACTCAGGGGGAATCCTTCAGGCTCCTGCCTTTGTGAGCTAATTGCTTGGTGGGTGGGGAGAAGAGAAAAGACTGATGTCACTTTTCAGCAAACAAAAGGAAAGGAACTCAAGAAATAAGATGATTTTCGGTTTTCCCTTCTTTCTGAGAGCCTGCTGAGTTTGCACGCAGGTAGCAACTGGATGCTCTGATCCAGGGACTGGCAAGTATTTTCTGTAGAGGGCCAGGTAGTAAATATTTTAGACTTTGTAGTCCATACTGTCTCTGTCACAACTACTCAACTCTGCTGTTGTAGCACAAAAGCAGCCCTAGACAGTATGCAAATGAATGAATAGATGAGCGTGGTTATGTTCCAATAAAACTTTATTTAGAAAAACAGATGGTGGACTGGATTTGGCCCACAGGCTGTAGTTGGCCAACTCTTGCTCTATGCTCTGTTGGAAGAAGAAGTGGAGTTGGAGGCAGACAGCAGAGCTGGGTTTAAATCTTGTCTCAATCTCTTTCAGGCACCTGTCCTCTTTGAGTCTTTGTTTCTTCATCTGTAGAATGGGTTATCAGGTAGTTGGGAGATTAGAATATTTTGCACATGTTAAGTGGTCAATAAATTGATATTCTTTGTAGTACTCACCCGCTGACCCCAGCCAAAAAACATGAGAGAGTAAAACCAAATAAGGCTGTCTGCTTTCCTGTTGGCCCCAGCTATGGTTACAGTTCAGTGATGCAGATCTTTTTGTAGCTCATTTGAGAGTCTGGCAGCTCTGAGTTTCCCAGGATGATCCTTCTGTTGTCTGTTCCTACCAGTGCCTTCCCACACCAAGATGCCTTCCTGTGTTCAGACTATTTCGTTTCCATCACAAAGGCGCAGCCTCAGTTGGGAAATCCCAAGGATGCAAATTAAGATTGTGTTTATGCACTTTTGTTGTTTAGAGAGAGTAGTTTTTGTTGTAGTTTAATGTTGGGTCGACATTAAAGACTTGTTGTCTGTAAGCCAAATCATGGCTGCATGTCAAATCTAACAATCATGTTTGCATTTTAACTGGTATGATTTTCAGACAGAGTCCTAGGGACGATTCAGACTTATGTGTGCTGATACTCATAGTTAAGATTCACTTAACCCGAAGGGGCAAAAAAAAAATTTTTTTTTAGTAGAGATGGGGTTTCGCCATGTTGGCCAGGCTGGTCTCGAACTCATGACCTCAGGTGATCCACCTGCCTCGATCTCCCAAA